>NW_026571047.1:33094634-33142134 GCF_026225935.1 Boleophthalmus pectinirostris
TCCCTGCTGCTGCTGTAATGCGTCTGACAACTGAATCAGGAAGTGAAAATAAACCTGCCGACTCTACCTTGATATCACTTAAACCGAGAGTTTTTTCAGAGGAAGTCCAGAGCAGAGATGACTGAGGAGTTTGCAGCAGTGGAGGACTATCTGACCTGTGCTGTGTGTCTGGAGACCTTTAAAGAGCCGGTGACTCTGGGCTGTAACCACAGCTTCTGCTCCGACTGTCTGCATAAATACTGGGACAAGAACAACACCCAGAACTGCCCCGTCTGCAGGAGGAAGTCTTCTAAAGATGGTACTCTTATAAACTTTGCCTTAAAGGAGCTGTGTATAACTTTCAGTGACAAACTGAAGTCACAGGACAGAGCTGCAGTCTGCAGCTCTCACCCAGAGGTGCCCCCTCTGTTCTGCACAGACGAGACCCGGCTCCTGTGTCCTGTGTGTGAGTTCTCTGAGCACAAGGAGCACACGGTGGTGCCTCTGGAGCAGGCAGAGAGGGACCTGAAGGAGCAGCTCCAGTCTCAGGTGGAGGATCTGAGGAGGCACAGAGCAGAGGCCCAGACTCTGGAGCAGAGCTACAGAGAGACACAGCAGCACGCGCACAGACAGGCTGAGCTCTGTGAGAGGAACATCAGAGCAGAGTTTGATCGTTTACACAGGTTCCTCAAGGAGGAGGAGGAGCTCCAGCTCTCCACGCTAAGGGAGGAGCAGAGCAGACAAGCCCAGAACATGGCCTCTCAGCTGGGCAGGCTCACAGAGACACTGGCCTCTCTGGAGCAGAACATCCAGGAGCTGGAGAAGCAGCTGGAGAAGAAAGCCGAGGATTTCCTCCGCTCCTACAGCCCAGCGCAGAGCACCAAAGAGGCCCCAGACCCCCTCCCTCCTCTGGGGCCCGGACTGCTCCTAAACCAGGCCAAAGTCCTGGGAAACCTGGCCTACAGGGTCTGGAAGAAGATGGAAGAGATGGTCCAGGACAGTCCTGTGGTTCTGGACCCAAACACTGCACATCCATGTCTCAGTCTGTCGGACAATCTGACCTCTTTGGCCTGGGCAGACGCTTCTCTCCAGGTCCCCAAGAATCCAGAGAGATTCTCTGGATATTCTATAGTTTTGGGTTCTGAAGGTTTCAGCTCTGGGAGGCACCACTGGGACGTGGAGATGGGGGACTACAGTTTCTGGGCACTAGGTGTTGTTAAAGAGTCAGTCAACAGGGAAACAGTTCTTTTGCCAGACACTGGATATTGGTCTTTAGAACATTTCACAGACAAATACTACACTGGTAATGGGACAGTGAAATTAAAACAACAACCCCAGAAAGTCCGAGTCCAGTTGGACTGTGACAGTGGGACAGTTTCCTTCTATGACTTCAGTGACATGTCTCTTATTTACACTCATAAAGACATTCCCAAAGAGAAACTGTTCCCATCTTTTTATGTGGGACCCACCGCTGCTGCTGAGTGTCAAACAAACAACATCAGGATCTGTGCCAGATCTGATCCAGGACTAAACCAAGACTAAACCAGGATCAAACCAGGACTAAACCAGGTCTCTGAGACATTTATCTGAAATATCATACAATGAAAAATGCTTTATTTTATCTTCATCCTTTCATGTAACCCCTTAGTTTCATCTTGCTTGTTAATCTCTAGTTTTGTCAGTTGTATTTACACACAGACACAATCAGCAGCTGTCTGTCAGATCTCTCTCTTCAAATGTGCCACACCTTGGACTGTTTTAATGCCACATGTTAATCTTGAGATCAAACCAGCTCAGCAGGGTTGGGACGAGAACTAATTTACAATAATCAGATCAGTTCAAGTTTTGGTCACATGATGTTTAAGTGGTTTATTTTTTATATATTGTGTTGTGAATGTGTTTTATGTGTTGGCATAGTTATAAAAATGACCAAATTAATGAATCATTTTCATTACATGTTTTAATAGCCTAAATAAATTAAACACTCTTTTCGCTTCGAACACCAATTTCCCCAACACCAAGATCAATATGGGGGAAAAAATTGCGATTATTTTTTCTCCTGTTTCACTTAGCTCTGCCTTACATTTATGCAAGTATGGGTGATTTTATAGCTCACAAATAAAAACAGGCATTCTGACCGTGAGCAGGGTCGCCTCTCCACAGATCTGACCTGTAACTTGGTCTGCTTTGGTCTCCATGAAGATAGATACGTTTCTGATGGAAATTTGTAATGTGAATAAAAGATTTCTCTCAATCTGGCTTTGTGTAAATGAATGTGATTTCTGCCTGAGAGTGACCACATTTTCTAAATAAAACCTGGGAACATTCCCAGTTTGTTTTAGTTGGTAATAATAAAATTGTGAAACGAGTGCGTAATTAAAGAAAATTGTTATGCGCTCGGCACTAATGTGAGTAAGTATAGTCACATTTTCTTTGTGTTTTTGGTAAATTTTAAGCAGCTTTTCTATATTTTACCTAAAAAAAATTATAATTTATGCCTCTCTTTACTGTTGGCAGGGATCAGATTGGTCAAAAATAGTGACATTTCTTGTATAAAACTAGGACAAATCAATGATTTTGGATAAATCTGCAGAGACAGGGGACATCAGTCATTCATTCGTTTTTCAAAATAAAACAAAAAATAAGAAAACGAAAAAACAGCTATTGATTATTTTTTTCAGTTTTTTTGTGTTTAAATGAAAAATGGAAAAAACGAATAACAGCCATTTCCCGTTTACGTGACTCAAACTGTGATGCCAGACTAAACCAGGACTGAACCGTTTTCTGTGCTGGTCTGGTCCCGGTCTCAGTCCCGGTCCTAGTCCCGGTCTAAGTCTTGGTCTCAGTCCCTGTCTGGTTCCAGTCTGGTCCCGGACCTGGTTCAGTCCTGATTCAGTCCTGGTTCAGTCCTGGTTCAGTCCTGGTTCAGTCCTGTTTTGGTCCTGGTTCAGTCCTGGTTTAGTCCAGGTTCAGTCCTGGTTTAGTCCAGGTTCAGTCCTGGTTTAGTCCTGGTTTAGTCCTGGTTCAGTCACTTAAACTCAAAACGGCCGTTATCCGTTCTTTCCATTTTTCATTTAAACACAAAATCGAAAACTGGAAAAAAACAAATCGTTATCCGTTTTTTCATTTTGGTTTTGGAGACAAATAATGAACAAAATAGTTGTTTTTTCGTTTTCTTATTGGTAAATTTGGTCACCTTACGTCAGCATGTGTAAAAAGGAGTGTATTCCAAAAACTCATCAGGCTTCGCAAATTAATTATTTCTCGACTCAACTCAGTTTGATTTCTAGAGCACTACACTACGACACACACTGCTAGAGCAACACAGTCGACCAAAGTGCTGTAAACAAAACTGAACTGAAACTGAAAGTAGTTTTATTCTTTTGCTTGTGCAATGACATTTTTGTTTACATCCACTGCATATGATTATTATTATTTTTCCTATGATTATTGTTTAAAAGTAAACTACTGTCATTTAATGTCATATTGAGAGAAAATCTAATTTCTCTGAGGCCTCGGCCATTAGTGGCACTGAGGGCAGTTGGTTGGGGGCCCCTACAGGTTTGGGGGCCCAAGGCAGCTGCCTACTTTTGCCTAATAGCAGCGCCGCCTCTGATCATCACATTAAATGATGTATTGATATTTCAATATTTTTGCACACCCCTATTGGTCACTAGCCTGATTCATCAGCCGGTTTCACTTTGTGGAAACAGCTTGACCTCGCACCATTAGGATTCGTTCACTCGACAGTAGGTGGGTACTTTTTTATCATTTATCCAATGGCTGCTTTTTGGTCGTGACGTATGTAATGTAATGTAGTGTAGTGTATTCTGATTCCGGACCTAGTCACTGGAGGGAAATGAAATTGAGCGGAGGCACTAGGTGGCGCCAGCCTGGCTAATTGATCACTGGTTTCGAACACTTCCAGATTGAAGTAGAAATAATTAAAGAGTTGCACATTTCACTCAGGAGAGAGGGCCGTACCTACCAGCTGATAGGCCTTCTCGTATCCGTCGGGGTTGACAGACGGCAGCAGATGGATCCTGGTCTCGTCCACCAGGTGGCGCACTCTTGGGTTTCCGTTCAGGTACTCCACACACAGGAAGTGCATCAGCAGCAGGAGGAGCTCGCGGCCCAGCACCTCGTTACCGTGGGAACCGGCCGTGTATCGAAACTCTGGCTCCCCTAGTGGACACGGAGCATGGAGACACAGGGAGGTTCAGTGCTCAAAGAGGATTTTACGCAGCCTAAATAAACGCAGATTTAGTTATTTACTTATTGTGAATTTTCAAATTGTGATTTTGGTTGAATTTTATGATTAAGTCTCTTTTAATCCCAGTAAAGTCCCTGTTTAGTCCTGGTCCAGTCCTTGTTCAGACCTGGTGTAGTCCTACTTTAGTGCCACTCTATTCCTGGTCTATTCTTTGTTTAGTTTAGTTTGTTTAGTCCTGGTTCAGTCCTGATTTAATCATTGTTTAGTTTGTTACATGTCTATACCTGGTTTAATTCTGGTTTAGTCCTGGTTTAGTCCTGATTTAGTCCTGATTTAGTTCTTGTCTTCTCTGGATTTAGTCATTATTTATTCTGGTATTACACTTATTAGTTTGGTCCTGGTTTAGACCTTGTTCGTACCTGGTGTAGTTCTGCTTTTGTCCTACTATATTCCTGGTTTATTCTTGGTTTAGTTCTGGTGTAGTCCTGATTTAGTCCTGGTTTAATCATCATTTAGTCCAGTACATGTCTACATCTGGTTTAGATCTGGTCTAGTCCTGCTTTAGTCCCACCCTATTCCTGTTTTAGACTAGGTTTAGTTCTGGTGTAGTCCTGGTTTAGTCCTGATTTAATCATTGTTTAGTCCGGTACATGTCTACACCTGGTTTAGTTCTGGATTGGTCCTGGTTTAGTCCTGGTCTAGTCCTGGTCTAGTCCTGGTCTAGTCCTGGTCTAGTCCTGGTCCAGGCCTTGTTCAGACCTAGTGTAGTTCTGCTTTAATCCCACTCTATTCCTGGTTTATTCTTGGTTTAGTCCTGGTTTAGTCCTGTTTTAGTCACTTATTAGTTTGGTCCTGATTTGGTCTTGGTCTAGTCCTGGTTTAGTCCTCTGCTCTCACCGACTTCGTGTTCTCCAGGATTGTCTGAGATCTCGATGGCGTACAGTTTGAGTCCGCTGAAGCTCTTCCCGATGTTGTAGATCCGAGTGATGTTTGGACACATCTCATTCACCACCTTCATCAACTGCAAACAGCAAAGTCAATCCTCTGACCCCCCGACCCTCCAACCCTCTGACCCTCTCCTCTACTCCTCTGACCCTCCAACCCTCTGACCCTCTGCTCCTCTGGTTTAGTCCTGTTTTTAGTCCTGGTTCAGTCCTGGTTCAGTCATGTTTAGACTTGGTTTAGTCCTGGTTCAGAGATGTTTAGACCTGGTTTAGTCTTAGATTAATCCTGGTTTAGTCCTGCTTCAGACCTGTTTTTTTTTTTTTTTTTTTGTGCTGTTTTTAGACCTGGTTTAGTCCTGGTTCAATCCTGGTTTAGTCCTTGTTCAGGCCTGGTTTATTGCTGTTTTTTAGTTCCAGGTGCAGTCATGGCGTAGTGCTGCTTTAGTCCTGGTTCAGACATGTTTAGACATGGTTTAGTCATGATTCAGACCTAGTTTATTCCTGATTTTTAGTCCTTGTGCAGTCCTGGTGTAATACTGCTTTAGTCCTGGTTTAGTCCTGATCTACTCCTGATTCAGTTCTGGTTTAGTACTGGTTCAGTCATGTTTAGACCCAGTTTAGTCTCGGTTTAGTCCTGGTTTAGTTCCTACCTGCCTCATCTCTTTGTAGTTGTGGTGTTTAAAGTCCAGCTCGTCTGTGGTGATGACTTCGTTCCTTCGGTGGTAATAATTATTGGGATCTGTGGTCACAAAAGAAACAAAAATATAAATAAATATACAAGTGAGGACGGGAGGGCATCTGACACACGGCTCAGTCCTGGTTAGACCAAAGTTAGACCTGGTTTAGTCCCTAGTTTAGTCATCAGTACAGTTACTTTAGACCACTTTCGGTTTATGGGAGGGCATCTGACACACTTGCCTGGCAGAGGGCACCCCAGGACCTCAGCCCGCAGACAGACCCCGCCCTTGTGGTACCAGGTCTGGGGGTTGATCCGGAGGTACCGAGCCACGACGGGACTCGGGAACAGGTTCTGGATCGGGATTTCCTTCTCCCAGTTTCCCTTAAAAATCTACTGAGACAAACACAACACTTTTATTGTTATTATTTACTCTTTATTACTTGTACGTTAGTCCTGGTTTAGTCCTAGTTTAGTCCTGGTTTAGACCTTGTTTAGCCATGATTTAGTTCTGGTTTAGTTCTGGTTTAGCCGTGATTTAGTCCTGGTTTAGTTCTTGTTTAGCCTTGGCTTAGTCCTGGTTCAGTGCTCTTTTAGACCTGGTTTAGTCTTGGTTTAGTCCTGACCTAGTCATGGTTCAGTCCTAGTTTAGTTCTGGTTTAGTCCTGGTTTAGTCCTGGTTCAGTGCTCTTTTAGACCTGGTTTAGTCCTGGTTTAGTCCTGACCTAGTCATGGTTTAGTCCTAGTTTAGTTCTGGTTTAGTCTTGGTTTATTCCTGGTGTATTCCTGATTCAGTGCTCTTTTAGACCTCGTTTAGTCCTAGTTTAGTCCTGATTTAGACCTGGTTTAGACCTAGACCTAGGTTTAGTTCTGGTGTAGTTTTGATCTAGTCCTGGTTTATTCCTGATTTAGTCCTCTTTTGGTCTTGGTTTAGTCCTGGCCTTGCCCTGTTTTATTTCTGATTTAGTCCTGTTTTATTCCTGGTTTAGTCTTGGTCCAGTCTTGCTTTAGTCCTTCTTCAGTCATGTTTAGACCTGGTTTAGTCCTGATCTAGTCCCCATTTAGGTCTGATTTAGTCCTGCTTTAATGGTGTGTGGTCTGTTTACATTCCTCCTACTTAAGTTCTCATTTAGTACTGATTCAGTCCTGGTCTAGTCCTGGTTTAGTCCCAGTTTAGTCCCGGTCTAGTCCTGGTCTAGTCCTGGTTCTTTTATTGTTTTTGGCTCTTATACATTATTATTATTAGACCAGTGCAGTATTATTTTTCCATTACATTTCTTTAAATATTTTTGTACGTTTTTGATTCTGAGAGATATTTTTTTAACAATATTTTTTAGCTTTTATTCGTGCTCATAATTCTGCTGTTTATGGGCCGATGGGACAAACAGCTGCTGTGGTTCTCCTCTGGTATTTTCATGTTTATTTGAGGATTTCATTGACTCTGGATTCAAGAGTCTGAGATGAGTTCTGCATCTGCTCCTGCGGGTGTAAAGAGACGATATTACACCGACATGAGATCTGTTTCCTCATCACAAATATAAACAGACCTGGAGTTGTGTTTCGTTTCATTCACATGTTTAACGCACAAACCCTGAACAGTTACACTGAGTTCTTCTCTCAAACGGAAAACACACTGTTCCAACTTGTGATGTCATGTACAGGAGTCTCCAACCTGCAGCACGGAAGCAACTGGGAGCTCTAAAGTCGTTTCTAAGTAGTTCCTGGTACAGTCCTCATTTCGGTCTGGTTTAGTCCTGGTTTAGTCCTGGTTTAGACCTGGTTTAGACCTAGTTTAGACCTGGTTTAGAACCGGTCTAGACCTGGTTTTGTCTCGATCCAGTCCTGCTTTAGTACTGCTTCAGTCATGTTTAGACCTGGTTTAGTCCTGATCTAGTCCTCATTTAGGTCTGATTTAGTCCTGCTGTAATCCTCCTTTAGTACTGATTTAGTCCTGGTTTAGTCCTAGTCTAGACCTCATTTAGGTCTAATTTAGTCCTGCTTTAATCCTCCTTTAGTCCTGGTTTAGTCCTGGTTGAGTCATGTTTAGTCCTGGTTTAGACCTGGTTTAGACCTGGTTTAGTCCTGGTTGAGTCATGTTTAGTCCTGATTTAGACCTGGTTTAGTCATGGTCCAGTCTTGGTTTAGTCCTAGTTCAGTCATGCTTAGACCTGGTTTAGTCCTGGTCTAGTCCTCATTTACGTCTGGTTTAGTCCTCCTTTATTCTTGATTTAGTCCTCGTTCAGTCATGTTTCAACCTGGTTTAGTCATGGTCCAGTCCTGATTTGGTCCAGGTTCAGTCATGTTTAGTCCTGGTTTGTTTGCACGTCTACGGAATTAAAGTTATAATAACACAGAGACATGAGGAGCGTCAGATCCATCCTGAGTCAATGCCGGGTTGGCCGTTCGATGCCGCTTGCGACTTCACTGTATTTTCCTTTTTGTTAAACTCACCAGATCCTTGGAGCCGTTCTTCAGCATCGTCCACGAGTGGCTGTCGTTACTGACCATGACTTTATACGAGGTCACCCAGTCGCTCCTGTGAAGAGACGAACACGAGAAAGTGCTGTTTAATATAATAATATTTAAAAAAAGATACAAGGAGAAGCCCACGGGAAAACAAAAGGATCACAGGGTTAAAGCTGAAGAAAACTCATTTAAACTTTGGTATTTCAGCCTGAAACTTTAGGTTAGAGACTCTAGTTTAAACTGAGCTGGAGGGCAGGTCAGAAAATTATAGTGGAATATGATGTTTGAAGGTCCTGTATTACACAAAACTGACTCTTGTGAAGTATAAGTCGTGTTATAATTTTGTTTCCTCTTGAAAAACAGAGCTGGAGTTGTGTTTTGTTTCATTCACATGTTTGAGTAACTCTTTATTATTAGTCTGTCTACATCTCCAAAGCTCAAAATGCTCTGTTCCACCTTGTGATGTCATCAGGCGGTAGTTTTCAGGTTTACAGCTCTTTTTTACCTTTAGTTCAGTAGAGATGGGAAATTCCAGAGTTGAAATAATTAAAATGATTCCAGTGAAGGTGTGCACTTCCTGTATGACCACATGACCTCACAAGGTGGAATACAGTGTTTTCTGACAACAGCAGTTTGCACCAGATCCACAGCTCCCCCTCCTGGTGAGTCTGAGGGCCTGTCCACACAACAACGTGTTTTGGTCAAAGTGAAGTGAAGTTTTTATTTGTTTTGGTCTTTTGTCCACACGGAGCTGGTGTTTTGGCTCGGCGAAAACAATGTTTTTTGAGAAGAGTGGAGAAATCTGAGAACGCCGGCGTCATGTTGTCATGTGGACGAGCAAACCATCGCTTTTGGAAAATGTTGACGTCACGACCCCGTCATCGCCAGGGTCCTCCGATGCAGTGTGACAGGTGCAGCCTACAGAGTTGCTCCTGTCGCCCAGAAACCGAGACAATCTGTTAGTGCTAATGCTAAAAACACACACCACGCAGATTATGCACACGGATCAATAACAAAGATTACACACGGGTAATTAAACTGTTGGATTTTGAGACCAAGTTATTCTAATAATTCTCATCCAAATCTTACGGCTAAAAATGAAAACTTGTGTTTAACGTTTACAAAACAAAACGGCGATATTTCTGGGATACATCTAAAATCGGCTAAATTACCTTAAAGTAAAAAAAAAAACAGTGATGAGATTTGCATTATTAAATATTATTATCATTGTTAACAGCGCCACATACTGGTGTGGCAGATGTATCACAACGTTTTCACTTTGTTTGCTCCGTTGTTGTCTGAACGTGAATATTTATTGATCCGACATGTGTATGGATGCAAATTTTTTTCAACCAGCAAAAAATAAAAAAATAAAAAATCCAGGAATGTTGTCGTGTGGATGTAGCCTGAACCACATCACAGCGCCCTCTCCTGGTGAGTTTGAACCACAGTGCCCTCTCCTGGTGAGTCGGAACCACATCACAGCGCCCTCTCCTGGTGAGTCTGAACCACGCGCTCTCTGGTCACAGGGACAGATGGACAAACTGCACGAGCACCACATCAAACACTGGAGATTAAACCTATTTATACATCAATACTGACCTGGATTTGGTTTGACTTTGGGCACCTGACACACTGGGATATACGAGGGTGGGAGGGCATCTGACACACAGGGATACAGGGGAATGGGAGGGCATCTGACACACAGGGATACAGGGGAATGGGAGGGCATCTGACACTGGAATATCCATGGGTTTCCGAACTTTGAGAAATTAAGACTGTTGCCACAACGATTAATGATTTAAGACAAAATATTATATGTTTAAAATGAGAAAAACCAACTCTCAAAATGTTGTATAAGAGTCAGCTGGGAGGGCATCTGACACAATAATTCAACCTCTAGTCTTCTTAATAGTTCCGTTTCACTTTAGCATTAATGTATAAGTGGTTCATTGTCATTTTTTAATGTTTTGATAAAATGCGTGATAAAAATATATATATATAAATAAATAAATAACATACAATAAATAAAAACAATACAAACTATAAAATAAAATAAATAAAAACAATAAAATAAAAATAATAAAAACAATAAAATAAAATTCAATTAGATTACAATTACAATTAAATTAAAATTAAAAACAAAATAAAATTACAATAAAATTACAATTAAAATTCAATTAAAATTAAATTACAACACAGTATCTTTGTTCAAATATTAGAGCAGAAAGTTGCACAACAAATACCATTTTAAAAAAAGAAAGAAAAAGATTTGGCTTTCCTAGTCCCACCAGATCAAAACCTCATCCATAACAAATCCGTGTATTATCCGTTCATTTGTTTTTCAATTCAAAACCAAAAATAAGAAAACAATTTTCTTCATTATTTGTCTCCAAAACCACAATGGAAAATGGATAATGATTTGTTTTTTCATTTTTCCATTACTCGTTTAAACACATACAGTAATCGGAAACTGAAAAAACAAATCATCATCTTTTCTTTTCATTTTGGTTTTGGAGACAAATAATGAAGAACATTTTTTTTTCGTTTTCTTACTTTTGGCTTTATTTTGAAAAATGAGTCTAATTTGGAGCTAAACCAGGTCAATCCGTGTATCATTCATTCATTCATTTTTCAAAATAAAAACAAAAATAAGAAAACAAAAACAACAACAAACAACTATTTTCTTCATTATTTGTCTTCAAAACCAAAATAAAAAAAAACAGATAATGATTCGTTTTTTCTGTTTCCAATTTTGTGTTTAAATGAAAAATGAAAAAAGCAGATAATGAACTGAGCCAGGACTAAACCAGGACTGAGCCAGGACTAAACCAGGACTGAACCAGGACTAAACCAGGACTGAACCAGGACTGAACCAGGACTAAACCATGTTTAAACCGTTTTCAGTCCTGGTCTGTTCCCGGTCTCAGTCTTGATCTGGTCCTGGTCTCAGTCCCGGTCTTAGTCCTGGTCCTGTTCCCAGTCTCAGTCCTGGTCTCAGTTTTGGTTTGGTCCTGGCCTCAGTCCCGGTCTCAGTCCTGGTCCTGGTCTGGTCCCAGACTCAGTCCTGGTCTCGCTCCGAACCTGTTTTAGTGCTGGTTTAGTCCATTTTATCCATTTTTTTTTCCATTTTTCATGTAAACACAAAGCGACAAATGAAAAAACAAATCGTTACCTGTTTTTTTCATTTTGGTTTTGGAGACAAATAATGAAGAAAATTGTTCTTTTTTTGTTTTCTTATTTTTGGTTTTATTTTGAAAAAAGAGTGAACAAACGGATTCAGGTCTAAAAGTGGACTACATCATTTCTGCTGAGCTATAAGTCCTGTTATAATGTTGTTCCCTCCTCAAAAACAGACCTGGACTTGTGTTTTGTTTCAACCTTTACTATTAGTCTGTCTACATCTCCAGAGCTCAAAATGCTCTGTTCCACCTTGTGGTGTCATGAAGTGTTAGTTTTCAATGAACAGCTCCTTTTACATTTAGTTCAGTAGAGATTGGAAATTCCAGGGCTGAAATTATCTAAATGTTTTGTCGTGAAGGTGTGTGGAGTTAAAAACCCTTTCAGTCCCACCTGAAGGAGTGCGTCCCACAGTTTGAGAATCGCTCTTATTTAAGTCGGGTCTGGGGTTGAGGCGAGTTTCCAGAGGATCTTTTCTGAGAGAATCTGTCTGCGGTTTGTGCTGTAAGGGTCTGAACTCAAGAGACTGTGAGAAAACGACCAATTAAGAACTACAGAGGCCTGTTAGTGTCAAAAAGAAGGAAGAGGAGGAAGAAGAGGAGGAGGAGGAGAAGAGAGAGAGAGAGGAGGAAGAGAGCGAGGAGAGAGGTCCGCAAGTGTCAAAAAGAAGGAAGAGGAGGAAGAAGAGGAGGGGGAGGAGGAGAGGAGGGAGAGAGGTCTGTGAGTGTCAAAAAGAAGGAAGAGGAAGAAGAGGATGAGAAGAGAGTGAAAGAGAGAGGAGGCGGAGAGGGGAAACAAGAGAGATAAAGGTCTGCAAGTGTCAAAAAGAAAGAGAGTGAAAGACAGAGAGAAAGGAGGAGCGGAGGGAGAGGAGAAGAGAAGGCAAGAGAGACAGAGAAGACGAGAGAGAGGAGGAGAGGAAAGAGAGAGGAGGCCCGGAGAAAGAGAGGAGGAGAGAAGATGAGAGAGGAGAAGTGGAGAGAGAGAGGAGGAGCGAGAGGAAGAGAGAGAGGAGTATGTGAATGAGAGAGAGGAGGAGAGACGGTGAGAGAAAGGAGGAGCGGAGAGAGAGGAGGGGAAAGAGAGAGGAGAAGAGAAGGCGAGAGAGGGAGGAGAGAAAAGAGAGAGGAGGCCAGAAAGAGGGAGGAGAAGAGAAGGCGAGAGAAAGGAGAGAGGAGGAGAGGAGGAGGGGAAGAGAGAAATGGGGAGAGGAAAGAGACAGAAGGAGAGAAGGCGAGATAGAAGAGGAACAGAGAGAGAGAGAGGAGGGGAAAGAGAGGATGGGCAAAGAGGAGGAGAGAAGACGAGAGAGATAGAAGGAAGAGAGAGAGAAGAGAAGGAAGAATGAAGAGGAGGGAGAGAGGTCTGCTAGGAAGAGGAAGGGAGAAGGAGGAGAGGAAAAAGAGGAGAGAGAGAGGGAGAAAGAGGAGGAGGAGAGGGGAAGCAAGAGCGAAAGAAGTCTGCAAGTGTCAAATAGAAAGAAGAGGAAGAGAGAGGGAAGAGGTGAGGAGGAAGAGGAGGGAGAGCGGTCTGCCAATGTAAAAAGGGAGCAGGTCTGCAAGTGTCAAAAGGAAGGAGAGAGAGGGAGAGAGAGAAGAGGAAGAGAGGGGAAACAAAAAAGTATGAGAGAGAGATGCCTGCTGTTGTCAAAAAGAAGAAGGAAAAGTGAGAGAAGAGAAGGAAGAGGAGAGACAGAGGTTTCCTAATATCAGAAAGGAGAAGGAAGAGAGAGGAGAGGAGAGGAGGGAGGACAAAGAAGAAGAGGGGCCTGCAAGTGTGTGAAAGAGAAGAGAAAAAGAGAGAAAGAGGAAAGAGAGAGAGAGACAGCATGTTGTGCAGACTGGACTCACGCCCACAGGGAGCTGCGCCCTTGGGTGATGACTCCAGTGAAGCGGGTGAGTCTGCGGGCGTCAACCTCCAACCACTGCAGCGCGTCGTCTCTGCCTGCGCACCAGGCGCCGTCGTACAGGTCGTCCTCGTACAGACCGCCCTGAAACACACAGGACACAGGTCACAGGTCACAGGTCGTCCTCACACAAGACCGTCTGACCACAGAGAGGTCAGATCGCCCTATAGTAAGTGCCTATGTCATAATTCTAGTTCAGGGTCCAAGCCGCAGCTGCACGGAAGTTGGTCTGTCTGATTTACATGTAAAAATGACAATCAGAAACCAGTACAAATGGTGAGGAGCTGTTAGGCTGGCGCCACCTAGTGTCGCCTCTCAATTTAATTTCTCTCCAGCGACTAGGTCAGGAATCAGAATACTCTAGAGTAGGGTGACCAAACATCTGTTTTTGCCTGGACATGTCCATTTTTTCTGTCCTGTCTTGGCCGTCCGTTTTTTTTTGTTTGTTTTTTTAAGTGATGGAAATGTTCGGGTTTTCATTTCCTTTCACTGGAGCCATTAAATTGAGCGTCTCTTGTAGCTCTCTGTTACTCAGAAGGAGCGAGCTGACACAAACAGTCGGTCAGTCTGCTTCGGTATGTTGCAGTGCTTCGGTATGTTGCAGACTGACCGACTGTTTGTGTCAGCTCGCTCCTTCTGAGTCACAGACGCTATGAGAGCCGCTCAGTTTAATGCACCCAATGAACGGTACTGAAAACCCGGACATTTGCATCACTTTATAAAAAAAAACCCTGGACGCCCCGGACATGACGCAAAATACGGACATGTCCGGGGAAAAACGGACATTTGGTCACCCTATACATTACAACCAAACAGCAGCGATTGGTTAAATAAAAAAAGTGCCTGCCTACAGTCGAGCGACGAATCCTAATGCTGCGAGGTCACACGATTTCTACGACGTGAAACCGGCTAATCTCCTTTATGTATTCTTCCAAATTTGCCACATTACACGTTCTCCCATTGCTATTTATGTCCACAACAGAGAGAAATGTCTAAATCCGAACCCTAACAGTGTATTAATTTAGAAATGACTGGCTAACGTATAATTTCTGGCTAGGCTATTTCGCTGCTAACATTAACTCACCTCAACTTCATAAACTTTCTTCTTTGCCCAGAAGTCCTGGACCTAACCCAGCACACTCAACACTCACAACTCGCTTTCAATTAAATGAGCTCAGACTCTTTCCTACAACCGCTGGAACCTCACTAAAAAAGGAGGTTATGGCGAAAATGTTCACTGGTTCTGTCGTTTTGAACAAATGTTTCGTTGGACCTGGAACAGAGAGGTCAGAGGTCAGAGGTCAGACCGCCTTATAACAGAGATCACATATTTATATCACCGTGTTTAACTTTTATTGTTTTGAAAATGCTGTATTCACCCAAAACAATGGATTAATAATTTTCAGATTCATTTTTGATGCTCTGAGTCTCTCCTCCCTCCTTTTTCTCCCCGTGTTAAGTCACTCCCCCTTCAGAGCGCATTTTTTTACACTTGCTCAATGTTGTTTTAAATACTGTATGTTGCAAATCCAGAATTTCCCCACTGTGGGAAAAATAAAGGTTGTATTATCATAATATCACTAAAATCACTGCTGATTTAGTCCTGGTTCAGTTCTCACTTAGTCCTGTTTTAGTCCCAGTTTAGTCATGGCTAGTTCTGATTCAGTCCTGGTTTAGTCCTGTTTTAGTCCTGTTTTTGTCCTGTTTTAATCCTGTTTTAATCCTGGTTTAGTCCTGGTTTAGTCCTGGTTCAGTCCTGGTTTAGTCCTGGTTTAGGCCTAGTTTAGTCCTGATTTAGTCCTGGTTTAGTCCTGGTTCAGTCCTGGTTCGGTCTTGTTTGAGTTTGGACATAGGTGGTAGGTGAAATCTGACATTTTCTGAGCTTTAAAGCCTCAAATGCAGGACCACACAGGATTAGTTCAACGTGTGAATTAAAATAAAACACTTTCTCTTTAATGCCTCTCTGTGGAACAAAGCATCATCTCCATGGAGACGAGCGGCCCCTGTCAGACCGCACACACAACCCCTGTCAGACCGCACACACAGCCCCTGTCAGACAGCACAGCCCCTGTCAGACCGCACAGCCCCTGTCAGACCGCACAGCCCCTGTCAGACCGCACAGCCCCTGTCAGACCGCACAGCCCCTGTCAGCTCTCATTCTGCGGGTCTGAGTCGGACTGAAGCTCACTCTGACGTTTTCCATTAAAAATAGATTGAAAGGTTGAGATCTCCTGTCTAAGACTGAAGAGAGAGAGAGAAAAGTGGAGAAGGGGGAGGAAGGCTTAGAGAGGGAGAGAGGGGAAGAGGGAGAGAGAAAGGATATCTTAAGCGTAACTAATGGACATCAAAATAAATAGAAAAGACAAAAAGGTACAATCTGTGTGTCATTCATCATTTGTTTTTCAATATAAAACCAAAAATAAGAAAATGAAAAAACAACAATTTTCTTCATTATTTGTCTCCAAAACCAAAATGAAAAAACAGATAAAGATTTGTTTTTTTCAGTTTTCGATTTTGTGTTTAAATGAAAAATGGAAAAAACAGATAACAACCGTTTCCCTTTTCCGTGACTTAAACTGTGATGCCGGACTGAACTAGGACTAAACCAGGACTGAACCAGGACTAAACCAGGACTGAACCAGGACTAAACCAGGACTGAACCAGGACTAAACCAGGACTGAACCAGGACTAAAACAGGACTAAATAATTTTCAGTCCTGGTCTCAGTCCTGGTCTCAGTCAGTCCAGGTCTCGGTCCGGGTCTGGTCCTGGTCTCAGTCATTGTCTGGTCCTGGTCTGGTCCTGGTCTCCGTCCCAGTCTCAGTCATGATCTGGTCATGATCGAGTCACGATCTCAGTCCCGGTCTCAGTCCCGATCTGGTCCCAGTCTGGTCCCAGTCTGGTCCCGGTCTCAGTCCCGGTCTGATCCTGGTCTCAGTCCTGGTCCTGGCCCTGGCCTCAATCCTGGTCTGGTCCCGGTCTAAGTCCTGATCTCAGTCCAGGTCTGGTTCCTGTTTGGTCCCAGACCTCTTTTTAGTCCTGGTTCAGTCCAGCATCTCAGTTTAAGTAACATAAACAGGAAACGGCCGTTATCTGTTTTTTCCATTTTTCATTTAAACACAGAATCAAAAACTGAAAAAAACAAATCATTATCTGTTTATTCATTTTGGTTTTGGAGACAAATAATGAAGAAAAGTGTTGTTTTTCCATTTTCTTATTTTTAGTTTTATATTGAAAAACAAATGATCGAATGACACACGGATTATTAGGTCCAAATAAAAACGTGTCAGTGTTTAGATTTCATATGAGCTGCAGAAAACTTTCAGTATTTTGATCTGTCAGTGGTGGAACATAAAAAAGTAACAGCAGTAAAGTAAACATTTTTAATATCTGTACTTTACTGTTGTGGGGGGGGGGGGGGACTACCTTTTTATGATAAATAATTAATCCATTTGAGAAGGCTGATCAGTTTTTGGAATACAGACAAAGGTTTATTTTTGTTACAGAGATCAACAGCCTCTCCAGTCACCCCACCCCGGTATTTACACAGAAACACACATGCATACATCTCAAAACAGAGTGATTTGTGCAAATTTTTGTATTACTTTGCGCCCACTTAAATTTGACGACAGGTAGGACAACAAAGAGCTTCTCGAGGGCGGGACGGTTGTGTCTGTTGGGCTTTTAAACATGTTAACGACTGTTCTGGTTTCAAGTAGAAATCACATTCATTTACACAAAAACAGACTGAGAGAAATCTTTCCACAATATACATTTACATTTCCATCACAATTACTGTTTACTTTTACTTCACTACATTTGAGAGTGGGTATCTGTACTTTCTACTCCACTACATTTTTGAACTGATTAGATTCAATTGAGAAAGTACAAATCTTACAAAGTCGTGTATAAGGCAAAGTACAGAGTATTACCTGTAAAAATTCAAAGTCTGACTGACTATTAGTTTAGTCCTGTTTTTGTCCTGATTTGGTCCTGTTTTAGTCCAGGTTCAGTCCTGTTTTAATCCTCATTCAGTCGTGTTTTAGTTTTGTTTTTGTCCTGTTTTAGTCTCTTGTTTTAGGCCTGTTTTAGTCCTGCTTCATTCTTGTTTTTAGTCCTGTTTTAGTCCTGATTTGGTCCTGATTTTGTCCCGTTTTAGTCCTCATTCAGGCTTGTTTTAGTCCTGGTTCAGTCCTGTTTTAGTCCTGATTTTGTCCTGTTTCAGTCCTGTTTTTGTTCTGTTTTATTCCTAGTTCAGACTTGTTGTAGTCCTGATTTGGCCCTGTTTTAGTCCTGGTTCAGTCCTGTTTTAGTCCTGTTTCAGTCCTGTTTTAGTCCTGTTTTAGTCCTGATTTGGTCCTGTTTCAGTCCTGTGTTAGTCCTGTTTTGACCCGGATCAAATTGGTCAGAAATGGGCACCACTGGGAACTTTCTTGTATAAAACTGGAACGAATCACATGGGAAACAGAGCTCAAAACTGTCCTGGGTAAATAGGGACGTCTGCTCGCTCTATACTTGGGTCTAATCTCTCTGTTATTGTAACCCCACGAGTTTATCTTTGACCCATCCCCAGAATGAATTCCATATTTTGTTGTTTGTTTGTTTACCAGTCTTGTTAAACAGAGATGTTATCATTTTTGGTGTACTACTACAAAATAAAAAATAATAACTCTGTGTAAACTTAATAATATGTCTTGCCAAATTTTACATGCACAAATGTAAAATTCAGAAATGTCCCCCTAACTTTGCTTATGGTAAAAACGAGCTCAAATTATATATAAAAGC
This sequence comes from Boleophthalmus pectinirostris, assembly GCF_026225935.1. Lineage (NCBI taxonomy): Eukaryota > Metazoa > Chordata > Actinopteri > Gobiiformes > Gobiidae > Boleophthalmus > Boleophthalmus pectinirostris. The sequence goes on from NW_026571047.1 coordinate 33,112,783, forward strand.
TGTGAAATATATGAATGGACCTAAACCTCAAAAAGTGTGAAATACCCCTGCACTTTATGAACTTTTCTCTTCCTAAATGCACTTTATTTGTATTGTATTGTATCGTATTGTTACTGTTAATGTTGTTCCCGCATCCCAAATTGTAGCTGTTGACGACACACACCCATGTTTGTTGTATCAAGTTTATGCACCCAGTTGTGTGTAATAATAATAATAATAATAATAATAATTTAAAAAGGTCCACTTACAAAAAAAAAAAAAAGTAACTTTTTCGTCTATCTGAGATGAAAGTTAAAGTTGTTAGATTCACTCCTTAACGAACAATCAGCCAACACAGTTAAATCATATAACTATAAAAGCTCCGTGAGTTAAATAAACGAATAAAATGTCTCACTTAGCAACGAAATGCACTGGCTGTCAATCAAACCCGTTGCTAAGGTTAGCGGGAGCGACCTCGGCGAATCAAGGCATCTGATTGGTCCGTTATTTATGTTCATATCTTGATTTAGAGACAAATTAGCGAGATTCGGGATCATGTAAAGCGGGTTAATGTGAACATTTTAAGACTAAAATGACGCGGCTCACAGCAGCAGTTACACAGAGAGGGAAAACAACATCCCAATGTAAGTCAATGAGAGGCGGGGTCAGAAGGAGCCGGAAGTGCTCGCGTTCGAACTTCCTGTTTGGAACGGGGCGTGGCTAGCTGCGTCCATTCATATCCTGCGGCGCGCGGTTACTTTCAGCTTTTTTTGTACTTTTGTACTTTTTGCAAGATGCCATCAGAGAAGTCTGTTTTAGACCAAATTGAGAATGACCCGAGTACTGATGAAATACCAATGGACTCCTCTTCGGACGACTCGGACTTGATGGCTCCGACTCATGATGAAGACGCCTCAGACTCTGATTACGAGCTCCCATTTGAAACAAGGTATTTATTTTATTTATTCTGTTCCCATTTATCAGTTTGTATTTCAGCTACATTAGTCTGTATATGTGACATAGATGCTAAATCATAGAACGCATGGACCAGTGCAACTTTAGCCCTGTGTCCTCTGTCCCAGAGGATTTATCCAAAACCGTTGATTTGTCCCAGATTTATGTACGAAATGTCCCCGGTGTCCCTAGTTTTAACCAATTTGATCCCTGCCAATTGTAAAGAGGGGCATGAATTGTCATTTGTTTGGTAAAATACGGAAAAGCTGCTTAAAAATGGCATACACACAGAGAAAAAGTGACTATACTGACTCACATGTTAGTCCTGAATGGTCCCAGTGCTTATAAATTTTCCTCAATCCATGCACTCGATCATTTTATTATTACCAACTACCCCAAACTGAGGGTGTCTCACTTTTATTTTGAAAATCTGATCACCCTCATTGTAGCTCACATCTAAAACAATGAATGATGGTAAATACGTAATTAGAAGTGTGGGTACATATTAACTACTGAAAAAAATGTTGTGAAGGCCCTCTTCCCTGCACTGGGCCCTAGGTAAACAGGACCCTTTACCTCCCCCCACCTTGGATTTAAAATAAACTTGAACATAAGTGTAAATTATACAGTACAGTTGGTATAACATTGTTTTACAATATATTTTACATTGCATAGATTGTGTTTTTTGCTTTTTTGAACTGTGTTTTTTGTTCTACAGCAGTGACGGATCTGATGAAGACTATGAGCCCCCCTCTCAGAAAAAGGCCTCAATAAGACGAAGTGCTGCATGGTGGAGGTGAGAATACATGAATACATGAATTTATTTGCAAAGTGGTGGCCATTACTGTACAACAGGAATGTAGATTCAAATTAGTGACTGATTGGAAAGTACTGGAAAGCAGCTTTTCTGAATGAAGGACTACTGTTATGTTTTTCAGATTTGAACAGAAAAGCCCCTCCCCCAAACCAGGTCCCTCTGGTGAATCCCTGCAAGGTGCCAAGCCGTCAATCCCGCAAACGACCAAGACAAGGTGAGGCCATCACTTAAATTGGTGACCATTACCAATTTACATCAGGAATGTAGATTCAGATTAGTGACTAACTGGAAAGTACTGGAAAGTATCTTGTAGCAAAATCTGGCACAGAGCATCTTTTCTCAGAGTTTAATGTTTTCTGTGCACTGTTCTTGTTTTAAATAATTAAAAATAAACTGCTTTTGATATTGTGGTATTCAAATATTTATTTTATTTTAGCTTTTCTGAATTAAGGACTATTGTTATGTTTTTCAGAATTGAACAGAAAAGCCCCTCCCCCAAGCCAGGTCCCTTCGGTGAATCCCTGCAAGGTACCAAGCCGTCAACCCCGCAAACAACCAAGACAAGGTGAGGCCATCACTTAAATTGGTGACCATTACCAATTTACAACAGGAATGTAGATTCAGATTAGTGACTAACTGGAAAGTACTGGAAAGCAATTTGTATCTTAATCTGGCACAGGGCATCTTTTCTCAGAGTCTAATGTTTTCTGGGCACTGTCCTTGTTTTAAATAATTAAAAATAAACTGCTTTTGATATTGTTCTATTCAAATATTTATTTTATTTTATCTTTTCTGAATTAAGGACTATTGTTATGCTTTTCAGAAGGGAACGAAAAACTCCCTCCCCCCAGCCAAGTCCCTTCGGTGAATCCCTGCAAGGTGCCGAGCCGTCAACCCCGCAAACGACCCAGACAAGGTGAGGCCATCACTTAAATTGGTGACCATTACCAATTTACAACAGGAATGTAGATTCAGATTAGTGACTGTATGTCCTTTGTTTTGTAGTGGTGCTTCCGACTCTGATGATCGCTGGAGAAACGGGAACGAGGAGGACACCGCTCCAGAAAGCCTCTGCTTCCGTCCAACTAACCCCCCTGGGCCGATCTTGGACACCACTTCCTCTTGGACCGCTTTGCAGCTGTTTCAGCTTTTTTTTTCATCCTCTGTTGTGAAGACGATCATAGACAATACAAACCTCAACGCACAGAGGAGGAAGCTTGCTGGTGTGAAGTATGCCTGGGAACCACTTGACATCAAGGACTTTTACATTTTCCTGGCAATTCTTGTCTACACTGGCCTCTGCGGAGTTCCTGAACAGCCTGATTACTGGAGGAAAAGCTTCCCCTATGGTAACCCTTTTCCTGGCAACACGATGCCCCGGGCCAGATTTGAGGCTATTTTGTGGTCTCTTCATCTCAGTGACCCCTCCAAAGATGAAGAAAATGACCGCAAGAGAGGTACCCCAGAGTACGATAGGCTTTTCAAGCTAAAGCCACTGTACACCGATATCCAGACTGCTTGCATGGACAATTTTCAACCGGACAAGAATATCTCTATTGACGAACGGATGGTTGCTTCAAAAGCCAAGATTGGAATGAAACAATACAATAAAGACAAGCCTACAAAATGGGGTTATAAACTGTTTGTTTTAGCTGACTCCACCACTGGGTACACATGGAACTTTTCTATCTATTCCGGTAAAAGTGACAGTCGATCCAAACACGGCCTGGGCTACTCCTCCGTTATGGACCTTCTCCCGTTCGATCAACTTGGCAGTGGCTACACTCTGTACGTGGACAACTTTTACACCAGCCCTGCTTTGTTTTTGGAGCTGAAAGAAAAGAACATGGGAGCGTGTGGAACGATCAGAAAACATCTGCCTGGTTTTCCCACAACGACAGTGAACGACCTCCCAAAAAAGGCGAGGAGGGGTGATGTTCGCTGGTTACGCAAGGACAGCCTTTTGTTTGTCAAGTGGATGGACAAGCGGGAGGTCGCCATGTGCTCTTCGGTGCACAAGGCAAGCAGTGGCCAAACGGTGCCCCGGAATATAAAAACGCAGGGTGTCTGGAGCATAGAAAACGTCCCCGTGCCAGATGCTGTGCTGGACTATAACAAGAACATGGGAGGAGTATTATCAGATGCTCTTATCGGCTTTTACACTGTCCACCATAAGACAATGAAGTGGTATAAAACGCTTTTCTACCACTTTCTGGACATCGTAATTGTCAACAGCCACATCCTGTACCGTGAAACTGAGAAGACACTGGCTACTGGTACAAAGATATTAACACAGAAGAAGTTCAGAGAAGCTTTATGTGAGCAGCTCGTGGAGTATGCGAAGAGCTCCGTTCCAGCCGTGCCAGTCACTCCTTCGGTCACCTGCATGCCCACTTATTATCCAGGGTCGACCAGAAAGTACTGCAGGAGGTGCTTTGATGCAGGAGAGAAGAGGGTAAAGACGGCAGTGCACTGTAGGAAATGCCAGGTGCCTTTGTGTTTGACCTCTCAGAAGAACTGTTTTACAATCTGGCACGATGAAAATCACCAAATGTAGTCTTGAATGTATATAGTGTAAATAGTTTGATCCATTTTTTAAATTCACTTTTTATTTGTCTAAGCTGTTGCATAAAAGATCTTTTTTTTCCCTTGTATTTTTTTACCTGTATATATTTATTATTATTATTGGCCTGGAGTATTCTGTGTGAAAATGGTATCCTGGTGGTCAAATAAAGCCAAAACTATTCAAATCATTACTTTTTTCTGTTTTCTATAAAAATCTGAAATCAAAGGTGCATAACTTTGCTCTTGTTTGCTTTTATACATAAAAAATGTACACATAATAATAACAATGCATCCGTTTTATATAGCACTTTTTTGGACATTCAAAGACGCTTTACAGTTCATTATTCATTCACTACATACCCGGTGGTGGTTTGATACTACTGTAGCGACAGCTGCCCTTGGACAGACTGACGGAAGCGAGGCTGCCAATCTGTGCCATCGGCCCCTCCAACCTCCACCATCTACGAAACGAAATCAATCATAAACGAAAACAAAAATTGTAAAATTTTTCATTGTCATTACCGTTTATTTTGTACAATCATAAACGATAAACTTTTGTGCCTTCTTCATTACTATTATTAATTTGAACGACCATAAAAGGAAACAAAAAATCCCTACATTTTTCATTCTCATAAATGTTTATGTTGTATGATCATAAACGATAAACTTTGTGCCTTCTTCATTACTATTATTAGTTTGTACGACCATAAATGAAAACAAAAAGTCCCTAAATTTTTCACTCTCATTACTGTTTATTTTGTACAATCATAAACGATAAACTTTGTGCCTATGATAACATTATTATTACGACCATAAACGAAAATATGTTTCTGCACATTTGTATATGTGCGTTATGCATATTTGTATAAACATTTATATTGAGTATGTGTACTGGATATCTATGATGTATATATGTATGTATGTACATATGTGTGTACATTATGTATGTATATGTGGATATGTTTTTGTATATATGTGTGTATATTTCTGCATAATGACAGGTAGCCACTCCAAAGGCAATATTTAAAACAAAAAAGTGAACCACGTGATTATGTAAAACAGTTCGGGTAGGACTCTATAAGTTTTTTAAACTTCATCCTACTCCTTTTGAGCACCAAGTCCCAAATATGTTCATGGATATATCACTATTTTTGTTAATGTTTTTTAAATTTTGTTGTACCTGGCTCAAACAAACAAATAAATGAAATTAAATAATAATGCATCAGCTTTTTTGGACACTCAAAGACGCTTTACAGTTCATTATTCATTCACTCCAAACCCGGTGGTGATAAGATACTACAGTAGCCACAGCTGCCCTGCACAGACTGACGGAAGCGAGGCTGCCAATCTGTGCCATTGGCCCCTCCGACCTCCACCATCTCTCACACACATCACTTTCAGAGGTGAGTGAAGTGCCTTGCCTAAGGACACAATGACAATTTTGTTGTGACTGGTGCTCCACTATAATATGAATGTACACATGAATACTGGCTCGAGCGTCCCATTCTCTCTGCGGAAACGTTCACTTCCTTCCTCCTGGTGCCCCCTTCTTTTGGACAGGACACGGGTATCTGCTGTGGGGGGACATTCTCAGCAGCCTTTAGTAAACCGTGTCATGCACTGTGATATATCGTGTTAGAAAATCAGCTTCTATATCATAATAAAATGAAATGTGAAAGTAGCGAGACCAAATGTCGTGTTTCTGTAATTTTTTATCTTCACGAAGTGACCACATAATTTTTGCTTGTTTTGTTGGGTAATTAAGACAACAGGGGTGTAACGATATCTAAGTCACACGACACGATATTGTCATGATATTTACTGTGATATGGTGGGGAGGCTCACGATTAGGGATGTAACAATATCCAAATCTCTCGTTATGATATTTTTATTGCTGCACCATAACTCTTAATTTAAGCAAAGAGACTTGTAATTCAATATACTGTGAGAACTTTGACGATACAATATCACGATATTTTGGTTATTGTTACAGCCCTATAATACTTTCCAGCTTGGAGACCTTCCAGTTGATTTCTGTACACATATTGATCACATGTGAAATGTTGTGTTTAAAAAGGTTTTCCACAATGATCTTACAGTGAATATTAGATTTTTTGTTATGTCCATCCAAAAAAACAAAGTTTCAACTTCAGTTTCTCTCACTCAGTATGATTTATTTGCAGAATTTCACAACCACAGTAATCTTTTATATGACACCTTGTTTGTTAAAATATCATACATGATTCATTTCGAGAATAAAGCCCTGGGCATAGGAGGTTAAAGTCTTAATCCTCTTGACGTGTCTGGACCGCACTTATTTACATATTGTGCCAAGATCGTTTTGATTTATGAACACACAGAATGCCCAGTGAGAGGCATCAGCTGCACCACACACCTGCACACTCACCTGTATGATAATGACATTACAGGGGAATGGGAGGGCATCTGGCACACACAGGGATACAAGAGGGTGGGAGGGCATCTGACACACAGAGGAACACGAGGGGGGGGGTTGGGGGCACTGACCTGGATGTTGAGGCGTCCGCGGTGAGCTCCGAGCCCGTAGCGTTTGGTGCTGGAGGCGTGGAGCTGGAAGTCATCGATCTTCAGATTCTCCAGACCCATCGGAGGACACTCTTAAATACATAACACCGCATTATACACATAGACCGTAAATATACATGGTTCTTCTGGCTCCATCGACTCTGGCTCCAATTCACTTTTCATTGGAAAACCATCACCCCTCACTCTATACCTGCTGCAGTGAGAATTGACATTTTGGGCTTAAAATGTTCGTATTATCCCTCTCTACATGATTCTGGGGTTTTTATTTCACTGTTTTGTTCGTAAATAAATTCCTCTTCCTAATATGGCTCCAGAAACCTGCTCCAAATAACCGCTTGCCTCTGTAAGCTTCGTTTGACTGGAGCCGAACGCTTAATATGCTAAATTGACTTGTAACAGCAACTTGTCCATCATGTCCAATGTTATAGACCAGAATCACAATTGTTGTTTAGTCCTGGGTTAGTTCTGATTTAATTCTGGTTTAGTTCTAGTTCAGTCCTTGTATACTCCTAGTTCAGTCCCGGTTTAGCCCTGGTTCAGTCCTGGTTTAGTCCCGGTTTAGCCATGGTTCAGTCCTGGTTTAGTCCCCGTTTAGTCCTGTTTCAGTCCTGGTTTAGACCTTGTTTAGTTCTGGTTTAGACCTGTTTTAGACCTGGTTTACTCCTGTTTCAGACTTGGTTTAGTCCTGGTTCAGTCCTGGTTTAGACCTTGTTTAGTTCTGGTTTAGACCTGTTTTAGACCTGGTTTACTCCTGTTTCAGACTTGGTTTAGTCCTGGTTCAGTCCTGATTTACTCTTTGTTTAGTCCTTGTTCTGTCCTGGTTTAGTCCTGGTTCACCCCTGTTTTAATTCTGGTTTAGTCCTGTTTTAGTCCCGGTTCAGTTCTGGTTCAGTCCTGTTTTAGCCCTGGTTTAGCCCTGGTTTAGTTCTGGTCTAGTCCTGGTTCAGCCCTGGTTGAGTCCCGGTTTAGCCCTGGTTTGGTCTTGGTTTAGTCCCGGTTTAGCCCTGGTTTGGTCTTGGTTTAGCCCTAGTTTAGTCCTGGTTTAGTCCTTGTTTAGTCCTGGTTTAGTCCTGGTTTTGGTCTCTGTATTTTTCTTTGACAGCTCTCACAGGCGCATGATTAATGGCTGCATTTCACTGGGGCTTTTTAAAACCCTGTCGGTGAATTCTCAGACTCCTGCGTTTATTCAAAATGGACTCCGGGGACCATACACGAGTCCTCATGGCAACCCCTTCATTTAAAGACCTGTTACGTAACATTTATTTCTCCGCAGAAATGTTCTTGCATTTGCCTGTGGAACGTAACACAAACAATATCTATTTAAGCAGGGGTAAGGGAGGGAGGGCATCTGGCTTACAAGTTTGGCACTAAACCTATCCGTTTCCATGGAGACAAAAAGGAAAAACCAGCAGGCCAAGCTCCGGGTCAGATCTGTGGAGAGGCAAGCCCACACAGCAAGAATTCATGTTTTTCCGAGGTATTTATTAGCAGTAAACACCTGAATGAAACGATGCGAGATAAGTTTAATAAGTTAAGACAGAGTTAAGTTAAGATAAGTTTAATGCTATACTTCGGGACATTCCAGGCAAAGCAACAACATCTCCATGGAGACGAGCACAAAGCAGATCCTCCACCAGAAAAGTTAGTCGCGTTATAATGTTGTTCCCTCCTCAAAAACAGACCTGGAACATGTTTGAGTAACTCTTTAAAATGTCTCTAAAACTTGTGATGTCATGAAGTGTGTCAAATCTTCTTCTAAAACAATTTATGCGTGACTGAAAATGCCCAAATTCCTCTGATGCTAATCTCTCCAAAAACGGTATTTTTCATTTAATATATATTTTAAAGGCAGCTCATTAAAACTGAAGCTGTGTGAAATGAGCGTGTCTCATATGGAAATGTGGTTCAGAGTTCAACATATTTACAAAAGTACCTTCAAGGAATTATTTTGGACATTTTAATGATTCTGACAAGAGTCTACCTGCTCCTCTGACCTTCTCCTCAGCTCCTCTTGACCCCTCATCTGCTCCTCTCACCCTCTCCTCTCTCTCTGCTCCTCTGCTCTCACCTCTCTCCTCTCTCTCCTCTCTTCTCCTCTACTCCTCTGACCTTCTCCTCTGCTCCTTTGAACTTCTCTTCTGCTCCTCTGACCATCTCCTCTGCTCCTCTAACTCTCTCCTGTCCTCCTCTGAACTTCTCCACTGTTCCTCTGCTCGTCTGAACTTCTCCACTGCTCCTCTGATCTCCTCTGCTCCTCTGACCCTCTCCTCTGCTCCTCTGACCTCTCTCCTCTGCTCCTCTGCTCCTCTGACCCTCTCCTCTGCTCCTCTGACCTTCTCCTCTCCTCTAAATTTCTCCTCTGCTCCTCTGACCCTCTCCTCTGCTCCTCTAAACTTCTCCTCTGCATCCTCTTATTCTCTCCTCTGCTCTTCTTGACCTTCTCAACTGTTCCTCTGGCCATCTCCTCTGCTCCTCTCCTCTGCTCCAGCTGACCCTTTCCTCCTCTGCTCCTCCCATCCTATACTCTCTTCTCCTCTGAACTCCTCTGAACTTCTCCTCTGAACTCCTCTGAACTGCTCCTCTGAACTCCTCTGAACTTCTCCTCTGCTCCTCTTAACTCCTCTGAACTTCTCCGCTGCTCCTCAGCTCACACTTCAGCGCACAATGAGATCTTCAGTAAAACTATTGTTGTGGCTTGCGATCTGTCCTCTGGGATTTGAACCATCAACCTTGATTTAGTGTCAGTGTGTTTGCTCAAAGGAACAGCGACGGAGGAGCCAAGTTGAGACAAAGGAGCCCTCAGTGACGTCTGCAGACCGTTAAGATACACAAACTCAGTCCAGACCCGAGCTACGATCCACACATGGGGCTCAAAGTGCGTGTGACAGGATTTCATGTTCTTCTAATTATTACTTTGTGTAATCAGAAAAAAACTGCACCAAACATCTGTTATTCATCAGTTTGTGAAGAAAGAAATTCGGAAAATCTTGTAAACGGGAATTCCTTTATCTGTGTCATCAAATTCCATCTAAAATCAAGAAAGAATTCACCCACATTAAAGCACAAAAACGCTTATTACACAGTTTTTTGATCTGTTATAATGTCGTTTCCTCATCACAAACAGACCTGAAGTTGTGTTTGTTTCATTCACACATGTTTAACACACAAACCCTGCACATTTAGACTACGTCTACACGACAACACTCCAGGACTTTTTTTTTTTTGCAGTCTGAAAGAAATTTGCATCACACACGTGTCGGATCAACAAATATTGACGTCCAGACGACAGCAGAGCACTGAGTGAAAATGATGTAATACACACGCCACGCGAGAATAATATTTAATAATGTAGATCTCATGAGTTGTTTTTTTTTTACTTTAAGGTAATTTAGACGATTTTAGATGTATCCCAGAAATATCACTTTTGTTTTGTAAAAGTTAAACATAAGTTTTCATTTTTAGTCATAAGATTTGGATGAGAATTATTAGAATAACTTGGTCTCAAAATCCAACAGTTTAATTACTCGTGCCTAATCTTTGTTATTGATCCATGTGCGTAATCTGCGGTGCTTGTTGTTAGCATTAGCACTAACAGCGTGTCTCGGTCAAGCCCCAGGGTTTCAAAATGGCCGCCCATTCAAGTCAATGGGCTGAGCTCAATGGCGCATGATCCCAGATTTGCCTTTAGCCCGGCTCGGTACTTCCGGTGGCTGTGGACTGACCGAGCATGTGCAGTAGTGCTCTTTTTTCCCACGGGCACATGCCAATGCACACGAGCGCACACATGGAGTGAGGTCAATTAGAGAGAGCGGAGCCGGAGCCGGAGCCGGAGCCGGAGCCGAATGATTATAAAGCATTTTTTTAAGACAACTGAAGGATTTTGAACTGAGAAAAAGTTTATGATCTAAAAGTAGGTAAAAATCGCCAACAAATCCGACATTCTTGAAAGTTGTAGGTCCCTGTCAGCTGAAACTAAGCAGTTTGTGATTGCACTCTATGAGAAAAATTTTCTCTCGGCCCATGTTTTTTTTTCTGCTGAAGTTCCAATGAGGCAGCTACAAGCAGCAACACCCTCCAGTTATTTTAATAGATCCATGGTCTCGGTTGATGGGCGACAGGAGCGGCTCCGTAGGCTACTTCTGTCCCATTTTGTCAATGGCCTGGCGGTCCGCGGAGGCCAGTTCGAGGGCTGCAGGCTTTGCATGAGCCTTCGCTGCATCGGAGGACCCTGGCGATGACGGGGTTGCGACCTCATTGTTTTCCAAAAGCTGCGGTTTGTTTGTTCACACAACAACGAAACGCCAGCGCTCTCAGATTTCTCCACTCTGGAACCTGTTCTCAAAAAGACCATTTTCACCCAAAACGCCAGCTCCGTGTGTACGAAAGACCAAAACAAATACGAACTTCACTGTTTTGACCAAAAAACTTTGTTGTGTGGACAGGCCCTCAGACTGAGTTCTTCTCTCAAACACAAAATGCTCTGTTCCACCTTGTGATGTCATGTGGTAATACACAGGAAGTGCTCCAGTGTGTTTTGAGGAAAAGAATCTGCAGATGTTTTTGACGCCGTTCCTTCTGGTGTGAAAATGCTGATGTCGACTTGTCCATGTTTCTTATGATGATCCAGCTAAAACAGAGCTGTTTATTGGAAACCGTTTTAAAACATTAAAACAAATAACAAATGTAAGAGAGAGATTGTTTGAAACAATACAATATTTACGGACATTAACTGGAACAATGTTTGGCTTTTCTCTAGAAAATATTTTGTAACTAATAAAACTCGTGAGGTCTGCCTGAAAATCCTGCAGAGATGTTCCCCTGTTAATGCTGTCATTTCAAAATGTCACTTAAACATAACTCATCTTTGCTCATTCTTTCACAGCGCTGAAGAAACCATCCGTCACCCATGTGTTTTGGGAATGCTCGTACGCTCAAATCTTTTGGAATGACATATTTTTGTTTGTGAATAGAAAGCTTGATACAAACCTACAGTTTAATATAAAGCGTGGTGTCTTTGAGAAATATATTCCTGCAAAAAAAAAAAAAAAACAGGACTAAAACAAGACTGAACCAGGACTGAACCAGGATTTAAACAGGACTAAAACAGGACTGAAACAGGATTAAAACAGGACTGAACCAGGACTAAAACAAGACTAAAACAAGACTAAAGCAGGACTAAAACAAGACTAAACGAGGACTAAACTAGGGCTAAACCAAGACTAAACCAGGTATAAACCAAGATTAAGCCAGGACTAAAACAAGACTAAACCAGGACTGAACCATGACTAAACTAGGACTACACCAAGACTAAAACAGGTCTAAACCAGAAATAAACCAGTACTAAAGTGGTCTCAGTTCTGGTCTCAGTCCTGGTCCTGGTCCTGGTCCCGGTCTCAGTCCTGATCTGGTCCCGGTCTCAGTCCTTATCACCCAACAGTCGATGTGGTCGCACCTCCCAGCCCATCCCAACACTCCTGCTTCAGTTCAGTCCTGGTTCAGTCCTGCTTCAGTCCTGGTTCAGTCCTGCTTCAGTCCTGGGTCAGTCCTGCTTCAGTCCTGGGTCAGTCCTGCTTCAGTCCTGGTTCAGTCCTGCTTCAGTCCTGCTTCAGTCCTGCTTCAGTCCTGGTTCAGTCCTGCTTCAGTCCTGGGTCAGTCCTGGGTTCAGTCCTGGTTCAGTCCTGGTTCAGTCCTGGTTCAGTCCTGCTTCAGTCCTGGGTCAGTCCTGCTTCAGTCCTGCTTCAGTCCTGCTTCAGTCCTGGGTCAGTCCTGGTTCAGTCCGGCATTGCAATTTTAAATCACGGAAATGGGAAACAGCCGTTATCTGTGTTTTTTCATTTTGGTTTTGGAGATACACAATGAAGAAAATAGTTCTTTTTCATTTTTGTATTTTTAGTTTTATATTGAAAAAAGAATGAGTGAATGACAAACGGATTCACATGAAGGCAGCATAAAACTCCACACATCTTCACTAGGATCATTTGGATAATTTCAGACCTGGAATTGCCAATCTCTAATGAACTAAAGGTACAATGTAAACAAAACACAACTCCAGGTCTGTTTTTGATGAGGAAAAAATGTTCTAACATGATCAAAAGCTCACAAGAATCAATTTGGTGTAATATAGAAGCTAAAATACTAAATACAAAGACACAAAATGCACCAACATCTGTCATTTGTCAATTTGTGAAGAAAAGTTGGAAATAAAACGTGGAAAATTTTGGAAAGTGGCCCTGAGTTTTGAACAGGAATCCCGCAATCTCTGCCATCAACAAACAAAATTCCATCGAAAATGCAGAAACAATTTACGCACAAAGAAGGCATTTTTGTGACAGTTTAGACCAGTACGTTTGTATGTTTTAGGAAACCAGAGGAAGCCCACCCAGACGCAGGCAGAACATGCAAACTCCACACACACAGGAGCCTGATGTTCTGGGAATCAAAGGAAACTTCTCACGTGAAGTACGAGTGCTTAAATCTAGAGCTTCCTGAAGGGCTAACCCAGGGCTAAACCAGGTCTAAAGCAGGGTTAAACCAGGACTGAACCAGGACTAAATCAGGTCTAAAGCAGGGCCAAACCAAGACTAAACCAGGTCTAAATCAGATGTAAACCAGGGCTAAACCAGGACTAAATCAGGGCCAAACCAGGACTAAACCAGGGCCAAACTAGGACTAAACCAGATCTAAACCAGGGCTAAACCAGGACTAAACCAGGTCTAAATCAGGGCCAAACCAGGACTAAACCAGGGTAACCAGTAATAAACCAGATCTAAAGCAGGGCCAAACCAGGACTAAACCAGGTCTAAACCAGAATTAAACCAGGACTAAACCAGGACTCTATCAGAACAAAACCAAGAGTAAACCAGGTCTAAACCAGCACTAAACCAGGATTAAACCAGATCTGAACAAGAACTAAACCTGGACTAAACAAGAACAAAAGCAGGTCTGAACATAATCTAAACCAAGACTAAAACAGGTCTAAAGAAGATATACGAGGACTAAACCAGGACTAAACTAGGTCCAAACAAAATATAAACCAGGACTAAAACAGGCCTAAAGAAAATAAAGACTAAACCAAGACTAGTCAAAGACTGAACCAGGACTAAATCAGGTCCAAATGCGTGTCCTGTTCCAGTTGGACTCATGTTGGGGACATGTGGAGGACAGTTTTTGCTGGTCTCAGTTCAGCTCTAAAACAAACTCAGGATTTTACGTCTCCACCAGAGCCTTTTATTTCTACACTGTAAATTCCATGGACGCACAATATGTTTTTATCCTGGTGTTTGGATTTAACCTTTTCCATAGATCAGGATTTTACCTGAAATTACTTAAAGAGGGAACATTATGCAAAGTGGACTCTTTTTAGCTTTCTCCCATGTTCTAATGACATCTGAAGAGGTTTTAGAGCTATACATGCATGTTTGTGTAATCTAGTGATCTCTCCTGTGCCCTATTCAAACCCTCATTATGGTTAGCTGTAAGATTCTGTACAAGGCTCCGCCCACAAGCCTACGTCACCCACGCTCCCACACAACAATTCTCCATAAATACACAAAAACAGCTAACCATAAGGAGGGTTTGGATAGGGCCCAGGAGAGATCGCTAGATTACTCAAACATGCAAGGATAACTCTAAAACCTCTTCAGAAATGTTTTTGATGAGAGAACAATGGGAGAAAGAAAAAAAAAAGATTTTGCATAACAATGCCTCTTTAAAGGCTCGTTAAAACTATATATTTTTCATGAATGTCACATGATTACATAAATTTAGAAATTATATTTTGACAAAGGTGTTTCAGGCGTCGTAGTAGTTCATCTCAGTTGATCTTAGTTTAAAGCAGAGCAGATGTTGTAGTAGTTGTTTTGGTAGTAGTAGTAGTAGTAGTAGTAGTAGTAGTAGTAGTAGTAGTAGTAGTAGTAGTAGTAGTAGTAGCACTTGTAGTAACAGTAGAAGTATTAGTATTAGTCATAGTAGTAGTAGTAGCAGCAGGGGCAGTAGTAGTACTTCTAGTTGTAGTAGTAATAGTAGTAGTAGCATCAGTAGTAGTAGTAGTAGTAGTAGAAGTAGTAGCAGCAGGAGCAGTAGTAGTACAAGTAGTAGTAGTAGTAGTAGTAGTAGTAGTAGTAGTAGTAGAAGTAGTAGCAGCAGGAGCAGTAATAGTACTTGTAGTAGTAGTAGCAGCAGCAGTAGTAGTAGCAGTAGCAGTAGCAGCAGTAGTAGTAGTAGTACGAGTAGTAGTAGTAGTAGTAGCAGTAGCAGCAGCAGCAGTAGTAGTAGAAGTAGTAGCAGCAGCAGCAGTAGTAGTACTAGTAGTAGTACTAGTAGTAGTAGTAGTAGTAGTAGTGTAGTAGTAATACTAGTAGTAAAAGCAGCAGTACTAGTAGAAGTACTAGTAGTAGTAGTAGTAGTAGTAGTAGTAGTAGTAGTAGTAGTAGTAGTAGTAGAAGTAGTAGCAGCAGTAGTAGTAGTAGTAGTAGTAGTAGTAGTAATAATATTAGTAATAATAATAGTAGTAGTAGTTGTAATAATAATAGTACCAGCAGGAGCAGTAGTAGTAGTAGTAGTAATAGTAGTAGCAGTAGTATAATGCCTGTATATTATGATCTGAGCTGAATTCCGAGCAGATGTTTTCTCTTTGCTCTGATGAAGTTTTGGAGCTTTTGTGAATTTGAATATTTCCATCTTTTTTCCAGAGCGGTGCCAGCCTCGTCCCTTTTTCCAACTCAGGAGGAGGTGCCAAGTTTCTGATGGAGAATTTCATAAAACGTGAAATGAAACTGGCGACGTTTGGGTCCCAGTTTATTTTATACGCTCTCTCTGTGACCTGCTCATGACCAACCGCACTGCCAAACACTAGTGCTGACTGCTATTGCTACTGCTGCGAGTGTTCTACATGGATCTCTATGGAGGAATGTTCAGCAGTTACCATGGAGGTACAACTGCACAGATTAGCAAATGCCGTTAAATATGTTTTAAGATTACCTGAAAACTCAAGAAACATTTTTAGGAGTTTGATTTTAAACAAAAATTTGAGAGTGACTAAACGAAAAATGGTCGGCTAATGCTAATGCTAACTAGCTTGTGACTGTAATGTTATTTGAGAGAGACTTAAATACAGAGAGCAACACATTAACCCAGGACTAAACAGGTCTAAACCATGTCTAAACCAGGACTAAACCAGGACTGAACCAGGACTAAACAGGTCTAAACCATGTCTAAACCAGGACTAAACCAGGACTGAACCAGGACTAAACAGGTCTAAACCAGGACTAAACCAGGACTGAACCAGGACTAAACCAGGACTGAACCAGGACTACACCAGGACTGAACCAGGACTAAACAGGTCTAAACCATATCTAAACCAGGACTAAACCAGGACTAAACCAGGACTGAACCAGGACTAAGCCAGGACTAAACCAGGACTAAACCAGGTCTAAACCAGGACTAAACCAGGACTAAAGCAGGACAAAACCAGGTCTAAACCAGTACTACACCAGGATTAAACCAGGTCTAACCCAGGGCTAAACCAGACCTAAACCAGGGCGCTGCATCGTGACGCAGACGATTTGACGCTGGACCGTAAATTGGCCTTAAACCAGGGCTAATCCAGAACTAAACCAGCTTTAAACCAAGTCTACACCAAGACTAAACCAGGTCTAAATCGGGTCTAACCCAGGTCTAAACTATG
The DNA here is from genome assembly GCF_026225935.1 of Boleophthalmus pectinirostris. NCBI lineage: Eukaryota > Metazoa > Chordata > Actinopteri > Gobiiformes > Gobiidae > Boleophthalmus > Boleophthalmus pectinirostris. The sequence continues at coordinate 33,129,348 of NW_026571047.1, forward strand.
ATTAAAACAAGACTAAACCAAGTCTACACCAAGACTAAACCAGATCTAAAGCAGAACTAAACCAGGTCTAAAGCAGAACTAAACCAGGTCTACACCAGGGCTAACCAGTCCACTCACCTTCAGACACGGCCTTGACCTGTTCTCCATCAGAAACACTGTTGGAGCTCTTCTTTGGTTTCTCGGCTTTGTTTTTCGTCACCTTCACTGTAAAATACAACATTCAAATCAATCATCTGTTTGTCCTTAAAGGTGTACCGTGTAACTTTTCTGATAGAGTGTCTGCATATAGCTTGCATTTATTCTATCATTAGTAGAAGTAGTGTTTTTATTTCTCAAAACTACTGCAAAAACATGCATTATTGCTGTGAGCGGGTCAACTTCTCCACAGACCTGACCTGTAACTTGGCCTGGTGATGTGGCCTAGCTTGTTGCCATGGTAATAGTTAAATTATACTGTAGAAAATTCCAGAAAAAAAAAACAACATCTACAGATGCGGAAACCAAAAAAGTTACATAGTGTACCTTTAAAAAAAGACATTGCATGCTTTTTTCATACATTTGTACACATATATTATTATTTGATGGTGCATTGTGGAACTTTTCTATTTTGTAATATTGCACAACATAAAAATAAACATGGTAATCACAATGGAGACAAGTCAAAGGTCAGATCTACGGAGAAGCAAGCCTCCACATGATACGAATTCATGTTTTTAAGCTATTTTTGAGCTATAAAACACCCGTAATTTAACAAATGTAAGAGAGATATGTTTAATGCCCTACTGTGGAGCAAGCAGCAGACCCTCCACCTTAGAAGTTACATAGTGGACTTTTAAAACAGCTTTATTTTGTGTTAAATTAATGCTTAAAGGGTGTTTCTAGTGTGGAAACTGCGCCAAACTTTGAGCTGGAATTCTTGAAAAAAACGTCTCCCCGCTGTGATGTCATTAAAATGTTTTAGAACCTGCACTTGTACTTGTCCCTGTCTCAGCAGATTTTTCAACTTTTCTTCATAAATTGACTCTTCACTGGTGTAAAAACTATCATTTATATTTACTACAGGTATCAGAGGTGGTAAAAATTGTACTCAACGTGATTTCACTTCTAACATTAAAGGTGCAGTGTGTAACTTTTTCATTGGGGGTCTTGTTTCTGCTTCTGTCATTGCTCTGAAATGTTCCACAGTGTGACATTAAATGGCTCTACCTTACTTTTATTTAATTACAGGTGGTTTTATAGCTCAGAAAACCCCAAAAGACCCCGCTCACAGTCAGAATGTTTGTTTTTCTAGGTATTTTTGAGCTATAAAACCACCTGTATTTGAATAAATGTAAAGTAGAGCTGTTTAAAGTCACACTGTGGAACATTCCAGGCACCGCAATGACGTATCCATAGAAACAAGCAGGTGACGGACCCTCCAGAAAGTTGCAACAGCACACCTTTAAAACTGAGACCCGTGCGAGTTTACAGTAGCGACGCAGCCAGTTCACACCATCTCATCTTTCACAAAATTCCTTAAAGTTTCTCTGGAGTTTTCCTGAATCGTCTCTTGTGTAAATCAGATGCACATTCTTGACATAGCGTTCACATCCGAGACGGTTTATGTGATTTTTCTCAGAGACGGACTCAAACCTCGGAGAGATAACAGAAAATGAAGTACATGGAGATACACAGAGACACGCTCCAATGTAGGTCAGTTATGATGAATGAGACCAGAGACACTGCCAAGGTGTGTCCCTGTCTCGCAACGGGAAGTAGCAGCAGCAGTAGTAGTAGAAGTAGGAGGAGGAGTAGCAGTAGCAGCAGAAGTAGTGATAGTACAGTAGCAGTACTTGTAGTAGCAGTAGCAGTACTTGTAGCAGTAGCAGTACTTACAGTAGCAGTAGCAGTAGTTGTAGTAGCAGCAATAGCAGTAGTTGTAGTAGTAGCTGTAACAGTGGTAGTGGTACTAGTAGCAGTAGCAGAGGTTGTAGCAGTAGTAGCAGTTACAGTAGTAGCAGTAGTTGCAGTAGTAACAGTAGCAGTAGTTGTTGTATTTATAGTAGTTGCAGTAGTAGCAGTAGCAGTAGTTGTAATAGTAGCAGTAGCTGTGGTTGCAGTAGTTGTAGTAGTAGCAGCAGTTGCAGTAGCAGTAGTTAGCAGTAGTTGCAGTAGTAGCAGTAATAGTAGTAGTTGCAGTAAGTAGAAGGAGCAGTTGCAGCAGTTGTACTAGTAGTAGAAGCAGTAGTTGCAGTAGTAGTTGTAACAGTAGCAGTAGCTGTTGTAGTAGCAGTGGTAGCAGTGGTAGCAGAAGTTGTAGTTGTTGCTGTAGTAACAGTAGCAGTAATAGTAGTAGTAGTAGCAGTAGTTGCAGTAATAGTAGTAGTAGCAGTAGTTGCAGTAGCAGTAGTTTTAGCAATAGCAGTAGTTGTAGTAGTTGCAGTAGTAGTAGTGCAGTAGTTGCAGTAGCAGTAGTTGTGGTAGTTGCAGTAGTAGTAGTAGTAGCAGTAGTTACAGTAGCAGTAGTTGTAGTAGTTGCAGTAGTAGCTATAGTAGCTGTAGTAGCAGTAGTTGCAGTATTTGCAGTAGTAGCAATAGTTGCAGCAGTAGTAACAGTAGTAGCAGTAGTTACAGTAGTTACAGTTATTGCAGTAGTTGCAGTAGTAGCAGTATTTGCAGTAGTAACAGTAGTAACAGTAGCAGTAGTTGTAGTTGTAGTAGCAGTATTTGTAGTAGTAACAGTAGTAACAGCAGTATGACGGTGTGTCATGTTGAACAGTTTTGCAGCAGGTTCAGTTTTCTGTTGTAACATGTGGAGTGGATTCTTCAGACATGAACTCACAGACATCTGCAGAGTATTTAAATCTACACTCAATCTGATCTCCTCTCACCTCACGAGCTACTTCTGTCAGCTGTACACAGATCAGCCAAAACATTATGACCACCCACCCATATCTACACCTATAACACAATACAATTAATCTGACCTCCTCTCACCTCACGAGCTACTGCTGTCAACTGTACACAGATCTGCCAAAACATTATGACCACCCACCCACTCATAACACAATAATGCACTCAATCTGATTTAAAAGTGCTTAGAACTGTTATTTCTTCTTATAGTCTGCACTGAAATGGAGCAAAGGATCATGGTCTATGTAGGTCCCTGAATCCCACTATCTTTTTTTTTAGCTTTGCTGCACCATAATTCTTCATTTAAGCAAAGAGACTTGTTATTCAATATATTGTGATGATCCATATATTATTGTGAGAACTTTGACTATATGATATCACAATATTTCATTTTTTCAATCTGACCTGTCAACTATATACAGACCAGCCAATTCATTATGGCCACCAGCCCGTATTTACACCTCTGTAAATGTACAATATACACTTCACCCACATTGCTTAGTATGAAAAGTGGTGTGTGTGTGTTGGTGGGAGAGGCTAAAGGCACAGATTGGCAGTCACGCTTCCATCAGTCTGCCCCAGATCATGTGGCTGCATTAAGTATCTTATAACCTGTGGTGGTGTGAATGAATGATTACTGCAGTATAGCATTTTGAGGGGCTTTATTATCATTTTTACAGTATACTCAGGTCTGACCTCTACAGTGACTGACAAGTGCAAAACACTTTTACATTTCACAACACACACTAACAAATTTGAAAACACAAAAAAAATAAATAAGTAGCATTAAAATACATTTACATCTTGAAAACAAATGTGCATTTCAGAAAACACATTTGCAAATCTGCAAACAAATTTACAAAAGACAAAACATTCACACAAGTGCCGAGACAAATTTACATGCGGCAAAAACACAAATACAAACCCTGAAACACATAGACCTTTTTCATAATGGCAGGAAGTTGAAACCATTAATCATTTTCTGTGGCAAAATGTGTGTGTAAATGTGTGTCGTATTCTCCACCAGCTTCATAAATCTGCCCCATCACCAAATCTTCAACCAACAAAGTCCACAAAGGATAAACATTCTAACATGAAGAATTTATCCACAACTATCAAGAGAAGAAAGACAAAAACTTAAAGCAGAACAATAACGACACATTAGTGAACTTCTGAGCAAAACCAATGTTATGGTTGTTTGTCACTTCCGCTTTTTGGGACATTCCCTTTTTGTCAAGAACTTTCTTGTTAATTTGTTTCATGAGTTTGTATTTGTGTTTTTGCCACATATAAATTTGTTTCGGCACTTGTACAAATGTTTTGTGTTTTGTTAATTTGTTTGCTCATTTGAAAATGTGTTTTATGAAACTTGGAATTTATTTTCAAGATGTAAATGTGTATTCTAAATGTAATTTTGTTTTCAAACTTGTTAAAGCGTCTCGTGAAAATGTAAAAGTGTTTTGCACTTGGCAGCCACCGTAGACCTCCTCTCACCTCCAGAGCTACGGCTGTAAACAATATACAGATCAGTCAAAACATTATGACCACCCAGTCCTATGTAATATATGCAAAAAGTACAGTACTCACTCTGATCTCCTCTTATCTCCTGTGGTCCTGCTGTCAATTCTATAGAGATAAACCAAACTATTACAGCGCACAGTTCTACCTGCACCTTTGTAAAAAAAAAATTTAAACATCAGCATCAATACTGGTGTACACTAGGGATGTAACAATAACCAAAATATCGTGATATTGTATAGTTAAAGTTCTCACAATAATATCATGGACCATCACAGAATATCATCTGAGTATGGATCTGATCCGACACTGTGTGGACGCCTGAAAACGCTGATACACTGATACACTGACGAAGGTCTATGCACCACGAAGTGGCTAATTCACCGCCAAAACACTAAGAGGCTAGAATATATTCATATATACAGTCTATACGTATGACCTGTAGACGTATAATCTCTGAAAGGTTTAACATGAACCATCTCCAACACGACAGAACACCCCTCTGTCACAGAAAGAACACTTATATTCCACTGAGTCGTGTCCTGTAGTCCGACAGAAGCTGAACCACATCAGCGACACAATAAGGAGCTGTTTTTTGAGTGCTCAGTTTATGCAAATTAGCCATGCGGTTTTAAGTTTTGTTTCTGTAAAACGTAAACAAATATGCTCAAAGCTGTGTGGATAAGGAAGGATTGCGGACACAAAAACGGTGTGTGTGGACGCAGATCGTTTCCGATATGGTGATACAGAGTCATTTCAGTGTAAATGGGGTCTCAGTTTCATTTTTTCACACTGTCTCTCTGCTGCTTGCATTTTTAATTACTTTCTTGCTATACAAATACTATAAATAAACTTGTGTAAATATTTCACAATACGGCATTAAACTTTCCCTGTATGCAACACATGTGCCTCGTAACAGTTCACCTGCTCCTGGTATCTCCCGTACGTTACATAACAGAGCTCATGTTAGACAGGAGAGCGTGGTCATAATGTTTTGGCCCATTGGAAACACATGCTCTGATGCTTTGAACTGTCTCCCTCTGTCTCCCTCTGTCTCCCTCTGTACTGTACTCGCTCACGTCTGGGCCACATTATCAACAAGAATGAACTCTTATGAAGGTGACAGCTGTGCAAACAAACGCAAAATGAAACGCTGAAAATTAAAGAAAAATATTACAAAATCTGGAATACATTTTGTTGTCTTTGAAATGAAATTCTAATAAAGTGTTTTGTTATTTCGCAGATGAGTAGTGTTACTTTTTATTATTGAAAAGGACTCAAGTTTAGTCACAGTAGTAATAGAAATAGTTATATTAGTAGTAGAAGCAGAAGTAGAAGTAGTAGTAGTAGTAGTAGTAGTAGTAGTAGTAGTAGTAGTAGTGGTAGTGCTTCTTGTGAATAAAATAATGAATAAAATCTTGAATCTTAAATCCACTGACTACTACTACTACTACTACTACTACTACTACTATTATTAAAGCAAAATTCAGTGTAATAAGTTAGGTTAAATTAACTGCTATTTTGAAACAAGCTAACTACTAATACTAATACTACTACTACTAGTACTACTACAACTACTAGAACTAATTCTCCTACTACTAGAATTTCATTGCAGTTAATAATCTTGAATCTACAACCACAGCACACAATGTTTGAGCAGGATCTGTTGTAGAAAGTAAACCAATTTTTGAATGTACACTTACTGTTACTACTACATTTACCACTACTACTTCAATTACTACTACTTCAGTTACTACTACTTCAATTAGTTTTACTTGCTGCTGCTACTATGACTAAATTTTGATATTTTTTTTTATTAAAAAAAACAACATACAATGAAGATGGAATAGTTGTAGATCAAGTTTGCTGCTACCACTACTACTACTTCAGCTACTATTACTACTACTACTGCAACTACTATTACCACTACTACTACAAAAATGTAAAATGTAATCAAATGTAGATAATTTAGGTAATGCACAAGCATGTTCAAACTGATTTGTTGACACCTGAAATAGTGGTTGTAGTACAACTCTGCTACTACTACTGTACTATTACTTCTACTACTTTTACTACTAGACTACAACTACAACAACTACTACTACCACTACTACTACTACTACTGGTACTACTACAACTACAGCTACTACTACTGCAACTACTACTAACTACTACTACTAAAACTACCTACTACTAGTAGTAGTAGTAGTATTGGTACTACTACAACTGCAACTACTATTACTGCTACTACTTCTACTACTGCTACTACTACTTTTGGTACGATTGGTACTACCATAACTGCAACTACTACTACTACTACTAGAACTACTACTACTACTGTTACTTCTGCTAATATTGATACTACTACAACTGCAACTACTAACTACTACTACTACTACTACTACTACTACTACCTACTACTACTAGTAGAAGTAGTAGTAACTGCAACTACTATTACTGCTACTACTACCACTACTACCTCTGCTGCTGCTGCTGCTTCTACTACTGCTACTACTACTACTACTATAACTGCAACTACTACTACTACTACAACTGCAACTACTATTACTACTATTACTATTACTACTACTACTACTACTACTCCTACTACTACTACTATTACTGCTACAACTACTACTATTGGTACTACTATAACTGCAACTACTACTACTACTAGAAGTCCTACTACTACTACAACTATAACTGCAATACTATTACTAGAACTACTACTACTACTAAAATTGCAACTACTAGAACTACTACTACTACTATTACTACTACTAGAACTACTACAACAACTCCTGCTATTACTATTACTTCTACTGTCATTACTCAACTTTTCTCCAAAAAAAAAAAAAAAAAATCTAAAAATTCCAGCCTGTACCTGTTTTCTCCGCTTGCTTCCTGCCCTCTGCCCGTCTCTCCATCTCTCCATTCTCCCTCTGCTCTTGTCGTCTGTCCGAAACTTTCCCAAAACTTTTCCCTCCATCCACCTTCTCTCTCCTCTTCAAATCCTTGGCGAAATACTCCTGTTCGGAAGCGTGACACAGAAGCACCATCAGCAGGAAAACGCAGAAGGCGAAGAGCCCCAGGTTTAGTCCCAACATGGTCCTGGGCAGGAAAGTTCTAGTCCAGTCCTGCACAGTCTTCAGACCTCTGTCCCATGAAGGAATCCTGTTTTTGGAACTAAAGTAAAGTTATTAAAAGGAGGGAGAGAGGCAGAGGAGCCAGGCGGTCCATAGAGGGAGAGAACGAGAGAGGGAGAAGAGGAGGAGGGGTCAGAGTCTGGCAGGTGGATCCACATTTTGTTTTTGTTTCATTGAAGTTTCATTGAAGAGCTGTTTTTGGTTTATTAACACCTGGAGAATTGAGATGGAGATTTCTCTGTCTGGAATGTTCCACAGTGTGTGTGTTAAACAGCTCTACTTTACATATATTCAATTACAGGTGGTTTTACAGCTCAAAAATACTACTACTAGAACTACTACTACTACAGCTACTACTACTACTAATATTGCTACTACTACAACTGCAATTACCAGAACTACAGCTACTACTACTAGTACTACTAGTACTAACTACTACTACTACTAGTACTAGTACTACTACTACTACTAGACATACTAACTACTACTACTACTACAACTTCTACTACAGCTACTACTACTACTACTACTACTACTACTACTACCAGAAGTACTACTACAGTTACTACTACTACTATTGTTACTACTACAACTGCAATTACTAGAACTACAGCTACAGCTATTACTACTACTACTACTACTACTACTACTACTACTACTACTACTAGAACAACAACAACTACTACCACTACTACTACAACTACTACTACTGCTATTGGTACTACTATAGCTGCAATTACTAGAAATACAGCTACTACTATTATTACTACTAGTAGTAGTAGTAGTAGTAGTAGTACAACTACTTCTACTACTACTACCACTACTAGTATTACTACAGTAATCATAATATGCTACTACTACTACTGCTACAACAACAACTACTACTACTACTACTACAACTCCTACTACTACTACTATTAGAACTTCTACTACTTCTACTAGAACTACTACTACTACTAGAACTTCTACTACTACTAGAACAACTACTACTACTTACTACTACTACTACTACTACTACTACTACTACTACTATACTGCTGCTACTATTGGCACTACTACAACTGCAATTACTAGAACAACTACTACTACTTCTACTAGAACTACTACCATTGTGAGCAGGGTCGCCTCTCCACAGATCTGACCTGTAAACCGGTCTGGTTTGGTCTCCATGACAATAGAAAGGTTTAAAGCCACACTGTGAAACATTCCGGACGGTCCAGAGTTGATTTTGAATAACACCCCCTCTTTAAAATGATTGAAATTTATATTGTTTTAGTATAACTTAAAGGTGCACTGTGTAACTTTTCAGGCTGGGAGTTGCTTTTCACCATGAAGATGCTATTGCTTTGCCTGTAATGTTCCGCAATATTGTATTAAACTTATATTAGATGCATTTATTTGATTATTAGTTTTTTGGGGGGTTTTTTATAGCTCAAAAATACCTTTAAAAACCTGTATTCTTAGTGTGAGTGTGATCGCCTTTTCACAGATCTGACCTGTAAATTGGCCTGGTGGCTCATCTCTGTGGAGATTGACAAGTTTAATGCCATAACCTGGAACACTGCAGGCAAAACAATAACATCTCCATGGAAACAAGCAACAGGCAAGCTCTCTATCTGAACAAAAATACTTAGCACAACTTTACCTTTTACAGTGAATTTAGAACAATATTGCACATTTAAAGGCGCATTCTGTAACATTTCTGGTTGGGGGCCCATCACTTACTTGCTTCTACGGATACTGAAATGTTCCACAGTGTGACATTAAACACTACTTTACATGTATTCAATTACAGGTGGTTTTATAGCTCAAAAATACCTGGTCTGGTTTGGTCTCCATGGAGATAGAAAGGATTAATGCCACACTGTGAAACATTCCGGCCAAAGCAATAACATCTCCATGAAGAAAAACAAAAACTACAGTCGGGATCGGCCAAAGGTGAAATGTTCTGACCCACTTTCTTCATGATAAACGACCGAACACGGAGCGGCTCCTGGTTTAAACATGCCTCTGTGTCAGATCTGTATCACTCTCCGTTCCATTGCCCGCAGTTTTAAAAGGGAGATGCATGTTTTATTAGTTTATAACAAATGACACTTTTCATCTGAACACTTGACCCCGGGGAAAATACCTCAATTCCCAAAGAAAACACTGAAATGACTCGCTTTAAAACATGACGTCTGTTATGTTCAAACTAATAAAGATATCAGCGGAGAAAGAGACAGTCCAGTGTTCAAACCTGCTCAGGTGGATTTCAAATTGGGCTGAAAAAGTGTTTTAAGTTCGTATAAAACCCAGTGGCGGACCGTGCATTTCACACGTAGGCCTTCAGTGGTGCTCCGTTTGAAACAATCTACTCCACAATAACTATTTGGTGGATATAAAAGCATCTTATTATACAGCACGGAGAAGAAGTGAGGAGTGGTGGGGGGGCGCAGAAATTCTGTGCAATGACCGTAGTTTTGTGAGGATTCATGTGGTTCGCCTTAAAATAACTACTACTACTACTACAACTGCGACTACTACTAACTACTACTAACTAACTATAAAGTGCTGCAGGAAACACTGATATCTCCAGTACTGTCCTATAGTGACCTGCGACATGAGGGACTCAACCAGGATTAAACCAAGACTAAAACAGGTCTAAACCAAGTCTAAAACCAGGACTAAACCAGACCTAAAACAAGATTTTCTCTCTCAAGTCCAAGATTAGTCCTGACTTAGACCTCGTGTAGTCCTGGTTTAGTCCTCCTGGTTCGGTAACACATACGTAGAAATACATAGTAATAATAATTTTGATTTGTGTGCCCCGATACAGATGTAGTTTGTTGCTCTGGCTGGTTCGCTCTCTGACTGTCCAATCACCGAGTCTGAATCCGGTGGCGTTGTCGTTCGCTGCTAAAGGACCTGATGACACCAACTCAAAATCTGACTGGTTGAAGCAACAGTTTCGTGGATATTTATTTTGTGTTTAGGGCCTGCAGAACGGATTGTGAAGGCCTCAGGCAGACTTTTTTGACTTTGACTCTGCCTAGCAACAAATGATGGCTGAAATGTGATTGGTCAAATGCTTTAATATGAAAATACCTAGTGTAGTCCTGGTTTAATCCTGGTGTAGTCCTCCTGGTTCAGTAATACATAGGTACTAATGCAAAGTAATAATAATTTTGATTCGTGTAGCCTCTACAGATGCAGTTTGTTGCTCTGGCTGATTCGCCCTCTGACTGTCCGGGTCTGAATCCGGTGAGGTTGTACGTCTGCTAAAGGACCTGTTGACACCAACTCAAAATCTGACTGATTGAAGCAACAGTTTCATGGATATTTATTTTGTGTTTAGGGCCTGCAGAACAGATTGTGAAGACCTCAGGCAGAGTATTTTGGCTATGACTCTGCCTAGCAACAATTGATGGCTGAAATGTGATTTGTCAAATGCTTTAATATGAAAATCCATGTCTGGAAGCAGCAAAACCATCGGAAAAGCTCTGAAAGGAAGCGGACAGACCATTTATATAAAACAGACCTGGAGTTGTGTTTTGTTTCATTCACACGTTAAACACACAAGCCCTGCATATTTAGGCTGAGTTCTTCTCCCAAACTGAAAACACTCTGTGACACTCTTCTGTGATGGAAATTTATACTGTGGAAAGATTTCTCTCAGTCTATCTTCGTGTAAATGAATGTGATTTCTACAGAGCAGTCATTAACACGTGTAAAGGCTCAGCAGATTAAACTGTCTCCAGCCTTTAGAAGCCTACTGCCTCTCCTCAAATGTAAATTATAATGTAATTAGGACAAGTCAGTGAAACAAAAGTCACTCAAGTCGCCTTGATATGTATGTAAAGGAACTTGCATTTCTGTATGAGTACCGGTGTCCTGACGATTTGAGCGACCCGTTAATTTGCACACAACCCCAACGTGCCATTACAGTTTAAATGCCGTCGATTTGAGCTCCAGAGGCAGAAATGGAGTAACAAGTCATATTTTAAAAGTGTACTGGTTTTATTGTATGTTTTGACCAGTTAAGCGTCGACGTGTGTGTTAGATTTGCAGCAGAAAACCTACATTAGATGATTGAATAGTTTGGATTGAATATTTGATTTTATTGTTATCATTTTATCAACATGTGTAGAAAATGTAATTTGTTTAGAAAAGCGCTGTATAAATAAAACATCACTACAGTAGGAATGTAACAATAACTGAAATGTCGTGATATCGTATCGTCGAAGTTCTCACAATAACATCATGGACCATAACAATAATATAGTCTCTTTGCTTAAATTAAGAGACAGAGGGAACTACATAGACCATGATCCTTTGCTCCATTTCAGTGTAGACTAATAAAAATAACAGTTCTAAGCACTTTTAAGTCTTAATTCTTTGGATTAAATCTTTTAAATTTTGTTAGTCTCCACAAAATATCACAATAAATATCGTACTGTGAGATGTATATCGTGAAAATATCATACTGAGAGATTTGGATATTGTTACATTCCTAATCGTGAGCCTCCCCACCATATCGTGAGCTTTTCTACGATATCGCAATAAATATCGTATCGTGAGGCTCATACCGCGATGATATTGTATAGTGAGACTTGGATATCGTTACACCCTTACTATACAGTCCTCCCTTGCTATAACGTGGTTCACCTTTCGCGGTCTCGCTGTTTCGCTGATTTTTTTTTTGGTGCAATTTTCCATGCTTTTTTTTTTTTTTTTTACAGCGTATGAATGCGTATTGTGTTCCTCGCCCTGTGTCCTGATTGGCTAAGGGACTGTAGACCATTGTCAATCAATCTCCTCCGTGCCGTGTCTCCTATACAGAAAAGAATGTGCCAAATTTACATTAATGTTCGATCTCTAGCAGTGTGATTCTGAAGTGTTGTATATTTGCAAGTTTTCTCCCCGACAAAACCCACAATGTCGACGAAACGTTCTGCACTGACAAAGGCTCCTGCAGAGGAAGATGTAACCATTGCACAAAAAATTTTACTTCTCGACACGCTGAAGGAAGGTAGAAGTTAAGTGAATGTAGGCGCCGTTACGGAATAAATTAATCTTCGGATCTAATCTGTAATATAATAAGCCATTTTTTGGAGAGACGGGAAGATAAAGCCGGGTGTCTATTAAGAGGTATCTTAGTCAGGCATCGAAACACTAAGTGGATATTTGACCTGGGGTAGGACACATTTTGCTCAATACATGGAGAAAATCAGGGTGAGGTCATTTAAAGC
>NW_026571047.1:33147134-33284634 GCF_026225935.1 Boleophthalmus pectinirostris
TACTACTACTACTACTACAGTTACTACTACTACTACTTCAGGCAGAGGTGGGACCAAGTTGTTGTTTAGCAAGTCTCAAGTAAGTTCCAAGTCTTTGACCTCAAATCTGAGTCAAGTCCCAAGTCAGTGGTCCACAAGTCCAACTCAAGTCGCAAGTCCTTTCTTAGATTATCAAGTCTTTTCAAGTCTTCAGACAAAAATACATTAAATAAATCACGTTTACATACTTTATGTCTATAATTTATTAAATCATCGTACAGCACTTGGAGCCCAAGTTTTGTTAATCTTAGAAATATAAACCAAATGTTAAATGAATCTAGCATATCTTAGAGAAGGATCATTTAAATTGGGGGAAAAATAAGCCTAAACTAATTTTAAATCTAAGCAATTGGGGACATAACAGAAGAAAACTGATCAGAAGTATCAACCAGTAATTAATAAGATGAAACAAATTAAGAGCCAGAGCAGTGTTCTGAAATGTCCCCGTGTGTCAGATGCCCTCCCCGTGTGTCAGAAATGCTACAGTGGGACTAGATCCAAACCCAGACGCCTGGACCAGCGGAGAGCAGCTCTGGTTCAGGTCGGGCTCAGATGAGTTTCAGTGGGGAGTGGCATTATAAGAGGCTCAGACGGAGCAGCGCTTTCTTCGGGAAAAACCAAGTGCGCGGAGCACGGGCCGCTCACAACAAAATAGTCCTGTAACAAACCAGACCGGATCCACGTTTCTGTTCTGCTTTGCTCCGCCTCGGACCCAGTCACGGCCCTCGAACACGGAGGACAGCGAACAATCTTACGGACCCAGCTGGTGTTCTGCAGAGTTTTTATTATAGATCCATGGTGTTCTGTCGAAATGGGCTGCTCCGTCGAAATGACGTGATTTTCGTGCGCCTCTCACGCGTTCCACACAAACAAGACTCGGTTTACTCAAACAACGCAGAGGTTCTGTTTCCAAATGTAGCTTCTTTATATTTAGCTCAGAGTTTGTTGCAATGGCAGACAAGAATCCACGACCAGATCGCCGCAAACGAAAGCCCGGGTTTGAGGCCGTTCTAAGAAAAAGAGAACGGGATAAGGAGCGAGGCCACACTAAGGTGATTCTTGGAGATTCCTTCCAGCGATGGCGCGCACTGAAGCAGGAGAAGGGACTAAAGACGGACGCGTTGGTCGCTAAATTTCTTCTGGACAGGTAACTTCTGCTTTTTATTAAAAAGTGGTTTATTTCTAACGTTTTTCAGGACACGAAGGCGATATCCTGTATCTGAAAACGTAATTTTCATGCAAACAAAAAGTCCGTTTGCTGCTGTTTGTTGTAGTTAGTTGTAGTCACGGGTCCTCTGCAGCGAACTTGTTTTCTAGGATACACTCCTGCATTAAAAACGTACACGTAAATCTAAGTAATCGTTAAGATCTTGCACAGCATACATGACTCTCACACAACAACTTTATTATAACTCTGAATTTCGTTGCAGTTATGATAATGTCTCGACTGCCCCGCTACCTCAAACTCGATGGGTGAGACCCCCGCAGACTCCGGTTTCCACCATTGTTCAGGATTCGCTCTCAGACGGGTAATAATGTACAGAAATATGTTTTGTTACTGTTTTGGTGGTTATTATTTCACTACATTATTTGTTAGGAAACATGTTTTATTGTCAATATATTCTCGAGGAAATATTTCTTCATCTGAAATGATTTGTGCAGCTCTAAACTATCCACACTTTTCAGGGATGGCAGCAGCAGTGAAGACCAAATTTGTGCACCACATAGAAAAACTAGGTAATATAAGTTTTTCTCTAAAATAAGCAGCTCCTGTCACTTGATTTTGTAATGTATGACTTTGTTCAATTTGTAACATTCTGTTTCCTCCACCTCCAGAGATGAACTGATTGAAAACATAGATGAGGAAGAATTCAACAGTCTCCAAAACACTACGTGTGTATTATTGTCATTTTAAGATTCCTGCATTTGTGGATTGATTGTAAATGACAATCATTGATGTTTTTAGTATCGACTGGGATGATGAAACCTGGACTCCAGAAATGGAAACACAATCACAGTTTTCCTCTGAAGAAGATGAAACAAAGGACTTTGACTCTGCCTCTGATGAGAGTCAAGATCTACACTACACACCACCAATTTGTCTGCGGTACTTAGTTTTTTCCTAGACTCAACTGTATGTAAGACATTGGCTTGGTGAGAGTGTGAAATGTTTTACTCCAACCCCCGACACAAAAGAATGTACTTAGCACATATTGGGGGGTAGAAGACTGAGCCAATTGTTATTTTCTTGTCACACTGTGCTTAATGGCATTTGCATTTTCTCACTGCAGGGCTGGGGGTGCACTGAAACAACCATTTTGTGTCGACACATTGCCACAGATTCACATGGATGAAACGGTCCATGATGAGCCTGACGACTGTGAAACTGTGGAAGATGCCGTCCCTCCTGACACTGCTATGGCTGTTATTGAGAAAGACGTTTTGGGAAAACAAGCGTCCATCATCTATCATGACGTCTTGAAGCAGCTTCTAGATTACCTAATCCTACCTGTGGACAAATGCACAGCTCAGGACCCTATCTCAAAGGTGTCATGTAATGCACCAAGACCCTTTAAAGTTTCAGTGAGAAGAAGATGCACAGCTGTAATAGCAGAATGGGTGAGTCAGTGGCAATAATCCACAATACAAAATTAACATATGGAAATAATAATACACAATATATACTATAATATCACTGGGAGAAGCTAGAAATGGAGTAGTTTTGTGGCAGTAGTAGTAAGAAGTAGTAGCAGGAGCTGTGGAAGTAGCAGCAACTGTGTATTCATAAGTCACATTATTTCATTTGTCTTATTTTGTTTTCCATAGATATGTCCAAATGGACACACCGTTTGGAACTGGAGCTCCCAGCGTTACTTTAAATGTGGAATGCTGGCGGGAGACTTCATGTTGGGTGTTAATGTCTTGTTGTCTGGAAGCAGCTTCCGAAAAGTGGCACTTCTCTTCAAATTTATGAATATGGGAATGATTGATCCCACAACATTCCACAAGATCCAAGATGACTTCTGTGTGGATAACATCACCAACTTCTGGAAGAAAGACACTGAAGGGATCATTAATGAGTTAAAAGAGAAGGACTCTGTTGTGTTGCTTGGTGAGTGATTGACACTTTATTACATACAGTTGCTAATATGAATTTGTCAAATGCCTTTCACAAACACTTACTCTTTGTTGAACTTTTGTTCTGCGCAAAGGTGATGGTCGGATGGATAGTCCAGGATTTTGTGCACAATACTGCACGTACACCATGATGGACAATGACACAAAGAAGATTGTTTACATGCACAGCTCTGACAAACGAGAGACCCAAAGAAACTCCGTCACCGTGGAGAAGCACTGTTTCCTAAAATGCATGGACGAAATCATGAAAGACTTGACAGTCAAAGAAGTTTGCACTGATGCACATTCTCAGATATCTTCACTGTTCAGTGCGTGGATTATATTTTGAAAATGCTTAGAGTCTGCAGAGAATAATAGTGATATAATTTGTGGATTTGTTCAACAGAGAGTGGAGAATACAAAGACAAAGGAATAAAACACTCACTGGACGTCTGGCATGGTGCTAAAACTCTCAGCAAAAAGATTTTGGCTGTATGTTTATTTTTTAGTATGAATACATGTTTTTATATTGTAAATCTTTTTTTTTTTTTTTTTTTTTACTACATTGTTTATTAATTTGTTTGTGTGATTAGGCTGGACGTCAAAAGGACTGCTCCTTGCTGCTCACCTGGAACAGGGATATAACAAACCACTTCTGGTTCTGCTGTAAAACGGCTGAAACATATGAACACTTCATGGTCAGTATAAAAGAAAGATTTAATTTCATGTCTGTTTGATTTACATTGGAGAAATTGCAGTTGACCACCTTTCAAACTGTTTCTACTCTGATGAATGAGAGATTATACAAAATGTCATGATTCATACCAGAATGGGATTACAGTAATAATCATATTTCTCATACTTCAGGATCTATGGACTGGACTTTTACATCATGTGACTGGTGTTCATCAGTGGTGCTTTGGCTCTTGTGATCATGACCTGTTGGAAAGCGAAAGGAACAAGCCACTGATTCCAAAAGACTCTGTGGCTCACCAGCGGCTACGTGATTTAATGCTGGATTTGCGATGGCTGAAGACTGTCACAAAGTTCCTGTCTTTTAGGTAGGCTCATGTGTTACACAGAGATGGGTAAAGTAGAAGTACAAAGTGGTGATCCAAAGGGGAAAAAAATCAAGCAACGTTAATTGTAAGAGTGTAACGTCTGATTTATAATTTCAAGTTGATGTAGCTGGAAGAAACAAAAACACAAATGTGCCAATCATTTAATATTGTCAACACAAAGCTTTGTCAGTTATAGACTCATTAGGGAAGAGTAATCTAAACCTTTACTCAAAGTAAATCTAACCCACTTCTGCTGTTACATTTGTAAACTTAGTGTTTTACTTATAAAACAAAAAATGACCAGTATACACACATTTTCACACTAAGGTCGACTGCAGAGCTGGAGTCATTCCACAATCATGTCTCGATGTACGCTGGAAAACGCTTTGCATTCTCCAAGAAGGTTTATGAGGCACGAGTCCACTTGGCATCGCTGGACTACAACAATCACCTAAACAGAGAACCCAGGAGGAGAAAGGACGGCTCCACACAGTATGATTTCCCAAACAACAATCATATTTATACAGCATTTACATTTGAAAACATAATTTGGACATAGTTGAGTGTAAATTTATAACTGATTGTGTGTGTTTGTTATTTGTGTCTAGAAAAGGAAAGCTTTACAACAAGAGGACAAAGACGTGGCATCTGTACACACACAAAGCCCCAAAAGAGTACAAGTACATCCCTGATCTGCAGACACTCATACTCCGATCAAGACTTTTGTCCCTGAGAGGAATGGCTGATAGTTTCCCTTCAAAACCCGATGATCCACAAAGGCTTGGGCCTCTCACAGGTAACACTGCCCCAACAAAACAAGAGCAACATGTCAGCAGAGGGCTATGTAAGCTGGCACTACATCAATAAGAGCACATTTAAATAGGATATACTTATTTCTACAAATATCTACTGGTAGTAGAACATTTCATTCGTCACACCTCATGTAAATATATTTGTTAGAGGTAGCAGTGGAAAAAAAAATCTATCAGCACTGTACTTATTTCACTGTTTACATTACGTTGTTTCTGTAATGTAATCAGTGAATTAAGTAAATATTAACTTTAAAATTATTAGCGCAAAAAGTAAAATATTAACTGCACAAAACAGAAAGAATTTATGTAATAGTTTCCCATATTTTAGCTTGTTTTAACATTTGTGGGTCATTTGACACTTTCATATTTGAGGCCGGTGTTGTTGCTTCTATGGAGACTAATTAAACAAAGCTGAAAAAGTGATTAAGAGAGAAGCCGCCTCCTGCATTTAAATCACGGTGCAATACTAACTGCAAAAAAGTCAGCCAAGAGCAGTTTTACAACCTGAAGTAGCATTTGGTAACTTGCACAGGATCTATTAGCAACACACATTTGGACTACCCGTTGTACAGAACTATGTTTTTACCAACCGGTAACGGTAGAACAACTGATAACAGTAGCACTATGGGTAACGGTTGAGCAGAGCCGTACACTGGCACAACAATTAAATATGTCCAAAGGGTGGAGAGCTTTTGTGGAGGAGCAGCTGAGTGCAGATGCTGAGGACTTATGTGCGCTGTTTGAGAGCACGATAGTGGACTTTGGTTGTTGTGTTTAGAGCAGTGCTGCTCCTCCTCAGAGGATCCAGCAGCTCTTGGACTCGGCTTTGAGGGCTCTGAGCGTGAGAGTCGTTCAGAAGAACCTCTATGACTCCAAATTGCTTCAGATATTAATGAAAACATTACAACATCACCCTTAAAGTCGACTACAGACAAGTTCACAGAGTGTTTGTGTCACAAGACTGCACGAGTATGTGTAAGTTTGTATTCTCTTATCTCCTGCAGGTGTCCAGTTCCCCTCTCTGCTTCCTGGTCTGACTCTACAGATTAAAGAAGAACCCAACATCAAACAGGAGGAAGAACAGCTGCAAGTGTGAGTCTCAGACACTTTCAAACTGCAATTCTTTATTTACTTATTCATCTCTATTACAAATATTCAGATTGATACAAATGTATCTTATATTTTTCAGGTGTGTCCTAGAGTTTAGTGCTGTGAACGTGAAGACAGAAGAGTCCTCAGAGGACATCAAAACAGAGACATTTGTCTACATAGAGGACACAGAGGGAGAGGACATCAAAGCAGAGACATTTGTCTACATAGAGGACACACAGGGAGAGGACATCAAATCAGAGACACACATCCACTCAGAGACTGAGGGAGATACAGAGCACTCTTCTGACATTGACATTGACAGTGATGAAGACTGGAGAGCTCCACTCAACTGTTTACCTGTGCACACGGACACAGGAGCTGATGGAAACCAAAACAACCAAGAGACCAGAGTTAGAAGAACCGCTGCAGAAAACTCACGTCTGTTCCTTAAATACACGGCTGCATTGGAGACCAGAGCCACTTTGAATAATGGAGACATGGCAGGAGCTGATGAAGAAGATGAGAGCAGGAAACACAAGTGCTCCATTTGTAAAGAGAAATTTGGATCTACATATAAACTAAAAATACACAGGAGAGTTCACACGGGAAAGGAACCACTCAGCTGTTCAGTCTGTAACAAACTGTTTGTTGTAAGCTCTCATCTCAAAAAACATATGAGGAGACACACAGGAGAGAAACCATTCAGCTGTTCAGTTTGTAAGAAAGTCTTTGCCGATAGTTCTAGTCTGAAACCACATATGAGGACACACACAGGAGAGAAACCATTCAACTGTTCACTCTGTGAGAAAACATTTGCCCGAAAGGACCATCTTGATTTTCATATTATGACACACACAGGGGAGAAACCATTCAGCTGTTCAATCTGTAAGAAAGAGTTTACAGTAAGCTCTGATCTCAAAAAACATATGAGGACACACACAGGAGAGAAACCATTCAGCTGTACAGTCTGTAATAAAGTGTTTTCTGTAAGCTTTCATCTCAAAACACATATGAGGACACACACAGGTGAAAGACCGTTCAGCTGTTCTGTGTGCAAGAGAATGTTTTCTCAACGCACTCATCTCAAAAACATATGCGGACACACACAGGGGAGAAACCATTCAGCTGTTTAGTCTGCAAGAAAGCGTTTGCTGTAAGATCTGATCTCAAAACACATGTGAGGACACACACAGGGGAGAAACCATTCAGCTGTTCAGTCTGTAAGAAATTGTTTGCTGTAGGCTCTGTTCTCAAGAAACATATGAGGATACATACAGGGGAGAAACCATTCACCTGTACAGTCTGTGAGAAAACATTTGCTCAGAAGTGTCATCTTAATACACATATGAGGATACACACAGGGGAGAAACCATTCAACTGTTCATTCTGTAAGAAACAGTTTGCTCTAAGCTCTAATCTCAACAGACATATGAGAAGACACACAGGGGAGAAACCATTCAGCTGCTCGGTCTGTAAGAAAGTGTTTGCTGATAGTTCCAGTCTCAAACCACATATGAGGACACACACAGGCGAGAAACCATTCAGCTGTTCAGTGTGTGACAAAGTGTTTGCTGATAGGTCCAATGTCAAAACACATATGAGAAAACACCACAACCAAGCGTGGATTGAATGAATAATACTCTGTAAAGCGTCTTTGAGTGTCCAGAAAAGCGCTGTGTAAAACTGATGCATCATTATTGTTACCATAAACCACGTGTCTTCTCTGTGGACCAGATTTCCAGCTCCTTCTGACTCTGGCTCTCATTGACTTATATTGAAAAAAAGATCCGTTCATCTGTATACGTTTTTCTTCACACTAGCGGGGAACTTTGAATGTTTCTGTACTATGATCACATTTGAGCTGTGGAGAGTTGAATAAATCACTTCTAAATCTAATTCCGCCTTTTATTTATTTCAGTTTGTGTTTTTGTTCTGTTTTATTCTACATTTACAATAGTTTTTAGGGACACACCTGCTCTTGTGTCAGTGGCATAAATTAGCTTCAGTGTTATCGTTTGTCTATATTTTTTTCAAAAATATATCATACGTCAAAATGTGTAATCCAGAAAGGCCTGTTCATGTTTTCAGCCTGTTAGAACACTTTATCATATGTATATTCTTGATTACAAAATTGCTGAATGACTTTATTTTTACTTTTTGTCCCAAGCCAAACCTAATCAGTCCACCGGTGTTGTTCACTACTGGACTTCCAACGATTTTAAACACATTTGTATCATGGCATGTTAACCAGGACTCCAAATCACCATTAGGTCCTATTAAAAAAAATTTAAAAATATTGTTAATCACTGTTGTTACAAGAAATAATGTAGCGCATGATACAGAATATTATTAATTCATTCAATTCAGTCATTTTATTTGTTTGAGCAACAACAGTATTAACAAACAAGGATATGTACATGTACATATTTGGAACCTGGTGCTCAAAAGGAGTAGGATGATGAAACTAGAGTCCTGTGTGTTTTGTATTTTTTTTTTTTTTTTTTTTTATTATTACTATTTTTTTTTTTTTTTTTTTTTTTTATTATATATTTTTTTTTAAGCGATTTGTACTTAGTTACAATTATTCACTGGCAAAAAAATTATAAAATAAACTTTTTAACCTGCTTTTTTTCTTTCTTTCTTTCTTTCTTTTTTTTTTTTTTTTTTTTGGATCATTTGATCCATTTCCAGGTTTTGTTCATCCGAGTATGGTGCCATCGTGTGGACAACAGCGAGAACTGCAGATATCCGCAAAATCTGTTCCAGTTCTCCTGTGTGGCCGCTAGAGGGAGTGTTAACCGTTAAACTATTTTATTTATGAACGTATTTATTCATTGTAACAATGAGCATATATTATTACAATAAAAAAGACGATTTGTAATTAATTTACCTTTAATGTATTTTTTATTGAATACTTTATACTTTATATTACTTTATATTATAATTTATACTACTATTTTTTCCAAATTCCTGAAGTAATGCTCAGCCCCTGTGCGCCCTCATGTGGACAAAAATGGAAAGTACACATATCCCCCAAAACTGGACTTTTACCAAAATATTAAAATCATCATCATCACACTCTTGATGCTGAATTTAAAATTATAAATATACTAACATTCGCAAACAATAGTAACAGAAAAAAATGCTGTTCTGACAAATAGATGGTTTTCCTGTTTACAAACATTCGCAGATGCTAAGCGGCTAAGTGGTTAGCATAACACTTCCTGTTGGAGTTCTGTAGTGTTTGATTAAAATCGCTTTTCTAGTCGGTTCGCTGTTGTAGAGTTTTGCGTGGTTTGTGTCCTGTTGCTGACAGCCTTTAGAAGAACATATCATATCGTGTTTAGATCTTAATTGTTTAATTTGCTCTCATAATAATATTATATTATGTCATGTAGCCACAAAGAGGCTAGCGCAGGCTACACTAGCTCCTCGTTTTACCGTCACTGTTGTTTATTCCCCCGGAGTAATAATATTAACTAACTAAATAAATAAATTACGTTTGAGGGTTTGTGTGTGTGTGTGTGTGTTTTTTTTGTTTGTTGTTTTTTTGCGTCATTGAAGCGGCGTGAGCTAATGAGCCTGTGCTAGCTAACGGTCAGTTCATCGACAGAATTGAACAGAAAAGTTTAAAACCATTGATCTATCTGAACGGTTAACGCTTTATAAGACGCTGACATCATGTCCAACAAAGTCGTGAAAATTGCAATGTAGTAGTTTTTATTGAGCTTCATTCATTTAATTATTCATTCCTTCATATTACTGACATGTACGTTTGTTCTTTGATTACATTTACGTCATCCATTCTTACAGTGTGTTCTTTTCTTTCACTACCTTCAAGTTCAAACTCATTTGCTCTGGTAACATGACAAAATAAACTATATACGTACTATCATACTTTCTATTGTCTCTATACAGTTATTATTTGGGGACCACAGTTCTCCTAAAAACTGGTGAGACATGCACAAATGTTTACAGTTTCATCCAACATGTCAACATGGCTGATAGGTATGACTGTGTTTAATATCTTTAAGTCTTTAAGATGATCAATAACTTTCTGGACGTGTATGCGGACTGTAAAAATATACTAAATATAAATATATATGGGGGTGCTGTCTGTATTGACCTGATACATAATCCATCTGAGAAAGAACTAATGATTGTACTAGATTTCTGAGCAACCACTGTGGGAGTCTGATCATGCCCACACTTCCACCCATTTTCTTCAGTATGTGATCTACATGGCTCCATGTAAATTTAGAGTCCACTATTACACCCAATAATTAAATTTTTTCAACTTGTTCAATTAGAATTGCTCCATGAGTGAGTGAGAGTGAAAGAGATTTTGAGAATGTTTATTTTTGATGTAAACAAGTAAATAAAGGGATAAATAAACAAAAGTGTTGTGTAGTTTTGGTTCTGTTTTACTGTTCAGGCAAATATATCGAATACTACAAAGAAGTGCAGAAGAAAATATGCTCTTAAATCAATAAAAATAATGACTTTATTGTAAAGAATCAGTTTTTGATAAGGCAACATCTTTAATACATGGTAGAAAGATAAAAATATTGATTTACCATAATACATTGTCTTTAAAATAAAAAAATACGGTTCATTTTGGCATTAAAATAACCGAACTGAACCAGCATCAAGTTACATATAATTTGTTGTAGATAAGATAATTTAGTAGATGCATTTACACTTTGTGGCCACATGAGGGCGGTAAACATTAAGAAAACTGCAACGTCACAGCAAATGAACTTCCCCTGACCTGTAATCTGACATGGTGAGATTGCCTGTTTATGGTTTATATCCATGGATACAGATTAGTATAATGCTATATTGTCTGATATTTCTGGCAGTTTTTTTTTTTTTTTTTTTTTTGTCTTGAAGGGAAATCATCCATCTGCCCTCCGCTTTTGAGCAGTACAGTTGCCATGGTGACACAAAGCACCCACAACGATTAGCTCGCGATGTTCACAGTTACAGGGGCGAATTTGAAGCCAGGCTCTATATTTGGAATAGGATTTTTTTTTTTAACAAACAAAATAGAAGGAAAAAAAACATCAGAATCATGTAGAGTGGGTTAATACGAACATTTTAAGACCAAAATTACGAGGCTCACAGCAGCAGTTACAGAGAGAGGGGCCCTAATATTCCAACGTAAGTCAATGGGAGCTAGAGTCAGAAGGAGCCAGAGGAGCCACATGCGAACTTCCTGTTGTAGCAGCTTGTGCGTTGGCTCCGTCCTCTGAGATAAACAGTCTATGGTAACTCCTCATATGGTTTTTGAGACTACAACGTTGAGCAAACACTCTCTTACAGACTGAGCAGCTGAATGGTTTCTCCCCTGTGTGTCTCCTCATATGTGTTTTGAGACCAGAGTTGACAGCAAACATCTTCTTACAGACTGAACAGCTGAATCGTTTCTCCCCTGTGTGAATCATCATATGCGTGTTGAGATGACACTTCTGGGCAAATGTTTTCTTACAAACTGAACAGCTGAATGGTCTCTCCCCTGTGTGTGTCCTCATATGTTTTGTGAGATGAGAGCTTATAGAAAACACTTTCTTACAGACTGAACAGCTGAAAGGTTTCTCCCCTGTGTGTGTCCTCATATGTATTTTGAGATGGGAGCTTACAGAAAACACTTTTTTGCAGACAGAACAGGTGAATGGTTTCTCCCCCGAGTGTGTCCTCATATGTGTTTTGAGATGAACCTTTTGAGCAAATCTTTTCTTACAAACTGTACAGCTGAAAGGCTTCTCCCCTGTGTGTGTCCTCATATGTGTTTCTATCTGAGAGGGTAGAGCAAACACTTTCTTACAGACTGTACAGCTGAATGGTTTCTCCCCTGTGTGTCTCCTCATGTGTTTTTTAAGATCAGAGGGTAGAGCAAACACTTTTGTACAGACAGAACAGCTGAATGACTCCTCCTCCATGTGAACTCTCCTGTGTATTTGTAGTTTATATGTAGATCCAAATCTGTCAATGTCAGAAGAGTGCTCTGTGTCTCCCTCAGTTTCTGAGTGGATGTGTGTCTCTGCCTCAATGTCCTCTCCCTGTGTGTCCTCTGTGTAGACAAATGTCTCTGCTTTGATGTCCTCTGAGGACTCTTCTGTCTTTACAGTCACAACAGTAAACTCTGAGACACACCTGAAAAATATAAGATACATTTGTATATTTCAAACCCAATCTGAATATTTGTTTAAGAAATGAATAACAAAATAAGGAATTGCAGTTTGAAAGTGTCTGAGCCTCACACTTGCAGCTGTTCTTCCTCCTGTTTGATGTTGGGTTCTTCTTTAATCTGTGGAGTCAGAGCAGGACTCGGAGAGGGGAGCTGGACACCTGCAGGAGGTAAGAGAATACACACTTACACATACTTGTGCAGTCTTGTGACATGAACACTCTGAATTTGTCTGTAGTCGACTTTAACGTTAGTGGGGCGTCTTTTCTGTCATCCATTTCTTATCTGGCAGATTGGATGGGACTTGGGCCCTGGAGTGCAGTATTGAGAACAAACTGCATTTTGATGAATTACTAATTAATCAACCAAACCTAAATAAATATTTATGTGATTGATCATTTTTATTTAAAATGTAAAATACGTTATATATTAATATTGATGACATAGACTTTTGGGGACAACTTTATTTAAGAAATAGGTTTACCAAAACTGAACAACTGAATGGTTTCTCCCCTGTGTGTGTTCTCAGAAGTGTTTTAAGATGAAAGTGAAGAGAAAACACTTTCTTACAGACTGAACAGCTGAATGGTTCCTCTCCTGTGTTCACAGTGGCTCTGGTCTCTTGGTTGTGGTGGCTTGTGTCTGTGTGTGCAGCTGAACAGCTGAATGGAGCTCTCCAGTCTTCATCAGCGTCAGAAGAGTGCTCTGTGTCTCCCTCAGTCTCTGAGTGGACGTGTGTCTCTGAGCTGATGTCCTCTCCCTGTGTGTCCTCTCTCTGCTCAGTTTCTCTTTGTTGAAGCAGTGAGGACTCTTCTGTCTTCACGCTCACGCCACTAAACTCTGGGACACACCTGAAAAACATAAAATACATTTATATATTTCAAACCCAATCTCAATATTTGTAATAGAAATAAATAATGAACGAAATCTTAGTGATTACTTTAAATTTACATTTACGTTTTTAACAATAACTAACTAGTTCCTACTACAACAAGCAGCAGCAAACGTACTTTTTGTTTGCATGAAAATTACGTTTTCAGATACAGGATATCGCCTTCGTGGCCTGAAAACGTTAGAAATAAAGCACGTTTTTAAATGATAAGCAGAAGTTACCTGTCCAGAAGAAATTTAGCGACCAACGCGTCCGTCTTTAGTCCCTTCTCCTGCTTCAGTGCGCGCCATCGCTGGAAGGAATCTCCAAGAATCACCTTAGTGTGGCCTCGCTCCTTATCCCGTTCTCTTTTTCTTAGAACGGCCTCAAACCCGGGCTTTCGTTTGCGGCGATCTGGTCGTGGATTCTTGTCTGCCATTGCAACAAACTCTGAGCTAAATATAAAGAAGCTACATTTGGAAACAGAACCTCTGCGTTGTTTGAGTAAACCGAGTCTTGTTTGTGTGGAACGCGTGAGAGGCGCACGAAAATCACGTCATTTCGACAGAACACCATGGATCTATAATAAAAACTCTGCAGAACACCAGCTGGGTCCGCAAGATTGTTCGCTGTCCTCCGTGTTCGAGGGCCGTGACTGGGTCCGAGGCGGAGCAAAGCAGAACAGAAACGTGGATCCGGTCTGGTTTGTTACAGGACTATTTTGTTGTGAGCGGCCCGTGCTCCGCGCACTTGGTTTTTCCAAGCTGGACAGATGAATAGGCCTGTCTGGATCACATATTTCTGGATTACACATTTTGAAGTACAATATATTTTTGAAGTAAATACAGACAATGAACCATAATACTGAAACTAATTCATGACACTGACACAACAGCAGGTGTAGCCATAAAAACTATTTTAAATGTAGAATAAAACACAACAAAAATACAAACTGAAAACAAATTAAAAGCAGAATTAGAAGTGATTTAGAAGTGATTTATTCAACCCTCCACAGCTCAAATGTGATCATAGTACAGAAACATTCAAAGTGCCCCACTAGTGCAAAGAAAAACATGTACAGATGAATGGATTTTTATTTTTTTTTTTACATTCTTCTAGGCAAAGAACTCCTGATAGAAAACGTCTTCTTCCAGGCTGAACAGCTGGAAGGTCTCTATCTCTGTCTTCTCTCTTGTGGAGTGAGATGATGCTTCCTCACAAATGTTTTCTTACAGATCGAACAGCTGAATCCTCCTGTGTGTGTCCCACAGACTGTATAAACAAGCAGATTATGCAAGTGTGACGTCAACCACAGCGTTCGGCTCCACTCAAATGAAGCTCACGATGTTCACGGTTACAAGGGCGAATTTGAAGCCACGCTCTTTTTTTAAACAAACAAAATAGCGAAAAAATACCCAACAGGATCATGCAGAGCAGGTTGATACGAACATTTTAAAACCAAAATGACGAGGCTCACAGCAGCAGTTACAGAGAGAGGGGCCTTAATATTCCAGCGTAAATCAAGGGGAGCCAGAGTCAGAAGGAGCCGGAAGAGCCACATGAGAACTTCCTCTTTGGAATGTGTCGGCTTGTGCGTTAGTTATGTCCGTCGATATATGCAGGCTATGGTGCACCCTCACATGTTTTTTGAGATTAGAATGATCAGCATACACTTTCTGACAGACTGAACAGCTGAATGGTTTCTCCCCAGTGTGTCTCTTCATATGTGTTTTGAGATAAGTCATTCGGGCAAATGTTTTCTTACAAACTGAACAGCTGAACGGTTTCTCTTCTGTGTGTGTGCTCATGTGTGTTTTGAGGTCAGAGTTTATAGCAAACACTTTATTACAGACTGAACAGCTGAATGGTTTCTCACCTGTGTGTCTCCTCATATGTTTATTGAGATGAGAGCTTACAGAAAAAACTTTCTTACAGACTGAACAGCTGAATGGTTTCTCTCCTGTGTGTGTCCTCATATGTATTTTGAGATGAGAGCTTAGAGTAAACACTTTCTGACAGACAGAACAGCTGAAAGGTTTCTCTCCTGTGTGTGTCCTCATGTGTGGTTTAAGGTGAGAACTTGCAGAAAACACTTTCTTACAGATAGAACAACTGAAAGGTTTCTCCCCCGTGTGTGTCATCATGTGCGTTTTGAGATGAGAGCGTAGAGCAAAAACTTTGTTACAGACTGAACAGCAGAAAGGTTTTTCTCCTGAGTGTGTCCTCATATGTGTTTTGAGTTGAACCTTTTGGGCAAATGTTTTCTTACAAACTGAACAACTGAATGGTTTCTCTCCTGTGTGTGTCCTCATATGTTTTTGGAGATGAGAGTTTCCTGTAAACTCTTTCTTACAGATTGAACAGCTGAATGACTCCCGTCCTGTGTGAACTCTCCTGTGTATTTGAAGTTTATATGTAGATCCAAATCTCTCTTTACAAACAGGGCACTCATGTTTCCTGCTCTCAGCTCCTTCATCAGCTCCTGACATGTCTCCATTGTTCACAGTGACTCTGGTCTCTTGGTTTTGGTGGCTTCCATCAGCCCCTGTGTCCATGTGTGCAGGTAAACAGTTGAGTGGAGCTCTCCAGTCTTCATCAGTGTCAGTGTCAGAAGAGTGCTCTGTGTCTTCCTCAGTCTCTGAGTGGATGTGTGTCTCTGCCTCAATGTCCTCTTCTTCTGTGTCCTCTATGTAGACAAATGTCTCTGCTATGATGTCCTCTTCCTCTGTGTCCGATGTGTAGACAAATGTCTCTACTTCAATGTCCTCTGAGGACTCTTCTGTTTTAACAGTCACAACAGTAAACTCTGGGACAGAACTGAAAAATAAAAGATACATTTGAATATTTCAAACCCAATCTGAATATTTGTAATAGAAATGAATAACAAAATAAAGAATTGCAGTTTGAAAGTGCCTGAGACTCACACTTGCAGCTGCTCTTCCTCCTGTTTGATGTTGGGTTCTTCTTTAATCTGTGGAGTCAGAGCAGGACTCGAAGAGGGGAGCTGGACACCTGCAGGAGGTAAGAGAATACACACTTACACATGCACGTGCAGTCTTGCGACACAAACACTCTGTGAACTTGTCTGTAGTCTGCTTTAAAGGTGATGGGGCGTCTTTTTTGTCCATGAAGTTATAAATGGGTCAAATGACATTTTGCAGTTTTCAGAAGCTCAAGAAATTAAAATATAATGGCAGAGAAAATGTATAGATTTTCTGGTATATATAAGTGTCACCAGCAAAAACAAAAAAGCCTAATCTAAATCTTGTCTCCACTTTAGACTCCTGCAGGGTCCTTAGAGTGATGTCATTACATGATACATGAGGAGAGATCTCAGATTATTTTTCAAATTTGCCCTTTAACTTTGTTTTACTGAATGACATTGATGAAATAGGCTTTTGGGGACAACTTTATTTAAGACATAGGTTTGTCCAAACTGAACAACTGAATGGTTTCTCCCCTGTGTGTGTCCTCAGAAGTGTTTTAAGATGAAAGTGTAGAGAAAACACTTTCTTACAGACTGAACAGCTGTATGGTTCCTCTCCTGTGTTCACAGTGGCTCTGGTCTCTTGGTTGTGGTGGCCTGTGTGTGTGCACCTGAACAGCTGAATGGAGCTCTCCAGTCTTCATCACTGTCAATGTCAGAAGAGTGCTCTGTGTCTCCCTCAGTATCAGAGTGGACGTGTGTCTCTGATTTGATGTCCTCTCCCTGTGTGTCATCTCTCTGCTCAGTTTCTCTTTGTTGAAGCAGTGAGGACTCTTCTGTCTTCACGCTCACACCACTAAACTCTGGGGCACACCTGAAAAACATAAAATACATTTATATATTTCAAACCCAATGAATATTTGTAATAGAAATAAATAATGAATGAAATGTTAATGATTACTTTAAATTTACATTTACGTTTTTAACAATAACTAGTTCCTACTACAACAAGCAGCAGCAAACGGACTTTTTCTTTGCATGAAAATTACGTTTTCAGATACAGGATATCGCCTTCGTGTCCTGAAAAACGTTAGAAATAAAGCAAGTTTTTAAATGATAAGCAGAAGTTACCTGTCCAGAAGAAATTTAGCGACCAACGCGTCCGTCTTTAGTCCCTTCTCCTGCTTCAGTGCGCGCCATCGCTGGAAGGAATCTCCAAGAATCACCTCAGTTTGGCCTCGCTCCTTTTCTTCTTCTCCATTTCTTTGAACATCCTCAAACCCGGACTTTCTTCTGCCGCGAACTGGTCGTGGATTCTTGTCTGCCATTGCAACAAACTCTGTGCTAAATGTAAAGAAGCTACATTTGGAAAAAGAACCTCTGCGTTGTTTGAGTAAACCGAGTCTTGTTGTGTGGAACGCGTGAGAGGCGCACGAAAATCACGTCATTTCGACGGAGCAGCCCATTTCGACAGAACACCATGGATCTATAATAAAAACTCTGCAGAACACCGGCTGGGTCCGTAAGATTGTTCGCTGTCCTCCGTGTTCGAGGGCCGTGACTGGGTCCGAGGCGGAGCAAAGCAGAACAGAAACGTGGATCCGGTCTGGTTTGTTACAGGACTATTTTGTTGTGAGCGGCCCGTGCTCCGCGCTCTATGACTCGAGTGCTCAGGTCCTGCTCCTGTGCTCCAGGATGAGCCTCTGTGTCCTTCAGACCTCTCAAGACATTTGTAGGATTTCTTGATATCAGCCACTTCAGTTCTGTTCCGGTGGTTCGCCCGGTGTAGGGGCTTGTCCTGTCATGACGGTCACAATTTAACTTATTTATAATCAAACTTAGCCCTTAAGATAAAATAATGTATAAATAAATAAAAAAACAGAATGAAGTAGCATCTTGGAACAAAAAGTAAAAAAAAAAATAAAAATGTGATTTTGTAACAGAGACCAGAATATACATATTATCATATACATATGATAAAGTGTTCTAACAGGCTGAACACATGAACAGGCTTGTCTGGATCACACATTTCTGGATTACACATTTTGAAGTACGATATATTTTTGAAGTAAATACAGACAATGAACCATAATACTGAAACTAATTCATGACACTGACACAACAGCAGGTGTAGCCGTAAAAAAATATTTTAAATGTGGAATAAAACACAACAAAAACACAAACTGAAAAAATAAAAAGCAGAATTAGATTTAGAAGTGATTTATTCAACCCTCCACGGCTCAAATGTGATCATAGTACAGAAACATTCAAAGTGCCCACTAGTGCAAAGAAAAACATGTACAGATGAATGGATATTTTTTTTTTTTTTTTACATTCTTCTAGGCAAAGAACTCCTGATAGAAAACATGTTCTTCCAGGCTGATCAGCTGTAAGGTCTCTGTCTCTCGGTCTTCTCTCTTGTGGAGTGAGATGATTAGTGATGAGCGAATGGAGCCTCGTGAAGCATTGACACCTCAGTCTCAATATTGTCTCAAATAGTCCGACGTGTCTGAGGCCTCGGAGAAACACTGACCTCTAGTGGACAAATTTAACCATTGCAAACCAGAACACAACCCATGATTTGGGAACCCCAAACTCTATTTTCTTTTTTATTACAAGTCATAAATAGTATATATTCTATTTTGAACATTTAAAAAAGAAATAAAACTATTTATATATCACATGTCTTTATTAAGAAATAGAAGTTTTTCTACAGTTGAAGGCTTTAGTCTACATCTTTTTTGGCTCATTATCTCACCAGCTTTGGAAAAAATTCTCTCACATGGAACAGAGGATGCCGGTATACAAAGATATTTTTGAGCCAGTCTCCACAGATTAGGATATTGTATTTTATGTGATTCCCAGTATTTTAAGGGGTCCTCGCATCTGGGAATATGTTGTTCCTTCAAGTATCTAGAAAGCAAGATAGAAAAGCATAAAATGTGTACACCATATATAACCTTGATGAATAGCACAAGTGTCAGCAGAAACACTACCTCTGGATTTCTTCAGTGGCACTGGCAGATGCAGGGCTGGTTTGCTGAGCAACGACGTGGCTGTCCAGTAAAGCCCACAGACTGTCATCGTCACTCGGGGCTGGAGAGGGCTGTGGTTGAACTTCACCCTGAGTCTTGAGTTCAATCAAGCTGGCACATTCCCGTGACAGTCTCTCAACCGCGGCCTGCGCATTGGACGGGCTGCAAAATGCAACTTCTTTGAAACGTGGATCCAGTATAGTTGCCAAACGACAGGGAGGGGACTTTCTCCAAGCCGCTCATTTTCTGTTTTAGATTATTTTTTAGGTGGGTGGCTAGTGTAGCTCCAACACCATCATCCATCTGGGTGCACTCAACAGTAATTACATGAGTTAACATTTTTGTAATGGGTATGACTTTAGACCCTGACACACTGTTCTCCCCACACAGCTCCAATGTTGCTTGGTTGAACGGCCTCAACACCTTTAAGCACTGGTTTATTGCATCATAATCCTCAGCGCTAAACGGTGTTAAGTTGGACGTTGATGTCAGGGATGCAAGGGCAGCGCCAAGTGGTTCCCTCTGCTCATACATCGTTTGAAACATGGCAAAGGTGCTATTCCACCTGGTTTCTACCTCCTGGACCAGCTTCAACTGTGGCATGCCCATGTTGGATTGAGTGACAGCCAGCTTCTCCTTTGCTGTACAGTTTGATTTAAAGTGGCCAACAATTTTGCGAGCTTTGCTGCGCATTGTTTCCAGCTCGGACGTTTGGGAAATAGATTTTTTTACAACAAGATTCAACAAGTGAGCAAAACAATGAATATTTTGAATTGATAAACGATTAACACTTGTCACAATGTTGCGGGCCCCATCAGTAACCACGGCACACACTTTATCGGCTATTCCCCACTCGGCCATCATCGTCGATGCTGCTTCTGCAATATGAGCTGCTGTGTGGGTCACGGGAAAGTACTGTACCCCTAAAAGTACAGTTGATAATTCAAGGTCATCAGAAAGATAATGACAGGTCACACCCAGGTATGCGTCCATATTTGTGGACGTCCACATGTCTGCGGTCAAACTCACAGCAGAAGCTTTCTTTAAATCTTCTTCAGCCTTCTTTTTGTTTTGTTGGTAGCGTTTTTCCACCATTGTTTTTACAGTTTTGCGGCATGGAACTTTGTACTGAGGATCTGATATTTTCATCAGGTTGGTGAATCCCTCTCCTTCAACCATAGAGAACGGTTGGCCATCTTTAATAATCATGTCAACAATGGCCTCATCTAGCATCTTCTTTTTGGAGACTGTAAAAGAAGTGTGTTCATATGAGAAGGCTATACTTACTTAATATGTAGCCTTTATATGAAAAAACAGCCACATAAATTACGGGAATATAATTGAAATAAATATATAACTTACCATGAGGATAATGGCCGCTGTTGCCAGGGTTGTGGAGGACTGCTGGCTCTGGTCATTATTGTGCCTGGCACGCAGGTGTCTCAGCATCGATGAAGTATTGTTAGTGTAAGACAATACTTGTGAGCAGAGCATACACCGTACCTAACAACAACAATAATAATGATGATTTAAAATAATATGTAAATAGCAACATAAATATCATGCTGTAAATAAGAAAAGAGGTGTTACCTTGTTAGGTGGCATTAGATCAAAGAGATCCCAGACCATGGATCGCTTTTTTCCACTTGTAGATGCCATCGAAAATGAAACAAATGTCAAAAGTCGCCAAAATCACCACTAACGTCACACAATACTCCTCACTACCCAACATTTTTAAGAAATACTGGTGCATCTTTTATACTGTAGCAGTTTAGCGCTTGTCAAACCACAGAAGTGCGCTGAACACTCTGAACCAATCGCAGAGCGGAACATTCGCCGAGCCAATGAAAGGCTTCGATACACTGAAGCGATTGACACACAGAGAGAAGCAGTAACTGGGGGACAAACCGACACTTCCACACTTTGGTCACGTGAGCGGCTGCTGCGAGACGAGCTCCGAGGCAGTGCTCCGGAGCAATTTGTTTCAGAAAGAACGAGACGTGCTCCGGAGCTCCGTCTCAGTTGACCATCACTAAATAGAAATGAATAAGAAACTAAAGAATTGCAGTTTGAAAGTGTCTGAGACTCACACTTGCAGCTGTTCTTCCTCCTGTTTGATTGGGTTCTTCTTTAATCTGTGGAGTCAGACCAGGACTCAGAGAGGGGAGCTGGACACCTGCAGGAGATAAGAGAATACACACTTACACATACTTGGGCAGTATTGTGACATGAACACTGTGAACTTGTCTGTAGTCGACTTTAAAGGTGATGGGGTGTCTTTTCTGTCCATGAAGTTATAAATGGGTCAAATGACATTATTCAGTTTTCAAAAGCTCAAAAAATTAAAATATAATGGCATAGAAAATGAGTAGATTTTCTGCTATATGTAAGTGTATATTTTATCATTTTTATCTGGCAAATTGGTTGGGACTTTGGCCTTGGAGCGCAGTATTGAGAACATGGGACTGGGATGTCTCAAGTTCTGCTCACCCCCTTTGTAAAGCATCCTACAAAGGGGGTGAGCAGAACTTGAGACCAAGACAGAACCAATCAGAGCTGTTGTGGAAAAGAGCAGAGCTGCTCCACCCAAAACCCAAACAACCCGAATCTTATCTTATTGGTCTCCCACAGCCAGGACAGTCTTGGGCAAGTCCAATTAAAATACAAAAAAATGACTTTACTTTTGAAACAAACTGATAAAACTCCAAAACCAAACCACACTAACCACATCAGTCTAACTACCTTTAATATATTTATTGTCCAACTACATTTTGATGAATTACTAATTAATCGACTATTTATGTGATTAATCATTTTCATTTAAATGTAATTTAATTTAAATGTGATATACTTCCATCAGCCCCTATGTCCATGTGGGCAGGTGAACAGCTGAATGGAGCTCTCCAGTCTTCATCAGCGTCAGAAGAGTGCTCTGTGTCTCCCTCAGTCTCTGAGTGGACGTGTGTCTCTGTGCTGATGTCCTCTCCCTGTGTGTCCTCTCTCTGCTCAGTTTCTCTTTGTTGAAGCAGTGAGGACTCTTCTGTCTTCACCCTCACACCACTAAACTCTGGGACAGAACTGAAAAACATAAAATACATTTATACATTTCAAACCCAATCTGTAATACAAATAAATAAATAATGAATGAAATCTTAGTGATTATTTTAAATTTACATTTTACGTTTTTAACAACAGTAACTAACTAGTTACTACAACAAACAGCTGCAAACGGACTTTTTGTTTGCATGAAAATTACGTTTTCAGATACAGGATATCGCCTTCGTGTCCTGAAAAACGTTAGAAATAAAGCACGTTTTTAAATGATAAGCAGAAGTTACCTGTCCAGAAGAAATTTAGCGACCAACGCGTCCGTCTTTAGTCCCTTCTCCTGCTTCAGTGCGCGCCATCGCTGGAAGGAATCTCCAAGAATCACCTCAGTTTGGCCTCGCTCCTTTTCTTCTTCTCCATTTATTTGAACATCCTCAAACCCGGACTTTCGTTTGCGGCGATCTGGTCGTGGATTCTTGTCTGCCATTGCAACAAACTCTGTGCTAAATGTAAAGAAGCTACATTGGAAACAGAACCTCTGCGTTGTTTGAGTAAACCGAGTCTTGTTTGTGTGGAACGCGTGAGAGGCGCACGAAAATCACGTCATTTCGACGGGGCAGCCCATTTCGACAGAACACCATGGATCTATAATAAAAACTCTGCAGAACACCGGCTGGGTCCGTAAGATTGTTCGCTGTCCTCCGTGTTCGAGGGCCGTGACTGGGTCCGAGGCGGAGCAAAGCAGAACAGAAACGTGGATCCGGTCTGGTTTGTTACAGGACTATTTTGTTGTGAGCGGCCCGTGCTCCGCGCACTTGGTTTTTCCCGAAGAAAGCGCTGCTCCGTCTGAGCCTCTTACAATGCCACTCCCCACTGAAACTCATCTGAGCCCGACCTGAACCAGAGCTGCTCTCCGCTGGTCCAGGCGTCTGGGTTTGGATCTAGTCCGACTGTAGCATTTCTGACACACGGGGAGGGCATCTGACACACGGGGACATTTCATGTTTGTTTAAACTACAGGGTTTGCAGTTGTTACACAGAACAGGAGCCCGTGGACACTCTGCTCTGGCTCTTCATTTGTTTCATCTCATTAATTTTTCTTCCCCTATGTTCCCAATATCTTTATCTATCTATCTATCTATCTATCTATCTATCTATCTATCTATCTATCTATCTATCTATCTATCTATCTATCTATCTATCTATCTATCTATCTATCTATCCATCTAGATCAGGCATGTCCAAACTATGGCCCGTGGGCCAAATGCGGCCCTCAGACAAATTTTTCTTGGCCCACAGGCTTCCAGGTGAATTGGCCTAAATTACTTTGTATCAATTAAAAATTATCTTTTTACTGCAATTTTTTTTTGAAGATCTACCTTGATAAAGCTCATATTTAATATTTGGTGTGTGATTTTAAGGATCTTAGCCTGAATAAAGACTGATGGATCATTCTAATGTGTTAAACATGCACATATTTCAATTATTTACTGTATTGAGCACCAGTCCAGAGCCCTCGATCAACCCTCTGCCTCGTCTGTGTTTAGATATGTGGCCCTTGATGAAAAAAGTTTGGACACCCCTGATCTAGATAGATAGATAGATAGATAGATAGATAGATAGATAGATAGATAGATAGATAGATAGATAGATAGATAGATAGATAGTCTCCTAGACGATGTGGACGCAACACTGAAACCAATGAGCTGATCTCCACTTCAGCAGCAGTGATCCTGGAGGTGCTCGGCTGTAAGAGCCATGACAAACAATACCCACCATGGAAAAGATGGTTAGAGGTGAAAAGGCACACATGAGATAACAAAGCCAGACAAATAAACCGCAGGCAGATGATGTTTGTCCTGTTGGCTTGATCAGACCAGAACCTGCAGCAATGGGGCAGTTTGAGCCGAGTGTGAAGTGTCTGGGATGAAGATCAGCTCTTCCAAGTCTGAGGTCGTGGTTCTCCACCGGAAAAAGGCGTCTTGTCGTCTCCGGGTGGGTGGAGAGTCTCTGCCTCAAGTGGAGGAGTTCAAGTATCTCGGGGTCTTGTTCTTGAGTGAGGGGAGTGAGATTGACAGGTGGATCTGAGTAGTGATGCTGTCGCTGTATCGGACCATTGTGGGAGGGAGCTGAGCCCAAAGACAAAGCTCTCAATTTACCGTCAATCTACGTTCCTCCCCTCACCTCTGGTCATGAGCTCTGGGTAATGACTGACAGGAAGAGACCGCGGATACAAAAGGCACAAATTAGTTTCCTCCGCAGGGTGGCTGGGTGCTCCCTTAGCGATAGGGTGAGGAGCTCAGTCACAAAAGAGGAGCTCGGAGTAGAGTCGCTGCTCTTCCAAGTCAAGAGGAGCAGCTGAGGCTCGGGCATCTGTTCTGATGCCTTCTGGACGTCTCCCCTCTGGAGGTGTTGCGGGCATGTTCCACCAGGAGGAGGCCCCGGGGAAGACCCAGGACACGCTGGAGGGACTATGTCTCCGGAGGAGCTGAAAGAAGTGTCTGGGGTGAAGGAAGTCTGAGAGTCCCTGCTTGGACTGCTGCTCCCGCGACTTGGCCCCGGATAAGTGGAAGAAAATGGATGGTTGGATAATTTTAGCTCTAGAATTGCCAATTTCTACTGAACTAATGGTAAAAGGAGCTGTTAAGTTGAAAACTTCTCCACCTTGTAACGTTATGAAGCCGCAGAACATTTTGATCTTTAGAGACGTGGACGGACCTGGGTCCTGCAGGAGTGGCTTCTCTCAGTGTGGCGCCCTCTGGTGGTGCAGGAAGGGACAGCACTGAAACTCTTTAACCATACTGCCTCTGTTGGTGGTTTTCAGATTCTACAATGAGATGATCAAACTCCCAGACGGGGCAGATTTCCACTTTGATTATATTGTACTTTACCTTGAAGTATCCAAAAGGTAAAGTCACAAATACTGAACCTGGTGTTTTCAATTATTGACTAAACCCAAGAAATGACAGTATTATTCTATTACAAGATCATTTTACATTTTGACAATATTAATTTTAACTGCCTCCATCTGTATTAATTAATATTGACATAAAAAGTTGGGATGTCGTCTGAAACCCAGAAATACTATTACTATTACTATTACTATAATATTCAATATCATACACTACATCATTTCTTGTGAGTAACAATACTGTAAGCCTTCACTTTTTAACTTTTTTTAATAGGGTCTGGTGATTTGGAGTCCTGTTTGACATGTCATGATACAAATGTGTTTAAAATCCTTGGAACAACACCAGTGAACTGATTCGGTTTATTAGTTAATATACAATAGGGATGTAACAAGAACCGAAATATCGTGATATCGTATCGTCAAAAGTCTCACAATAATATCGCCGGCTGTCACAATATATCGAATCACAAGTTCCTTTACTTAAATGCAGGTTTTATAGTAGCGACAACTTATAAACATTGGGAACTACATCTCCCATGATTCATTTCAGTGCAAACAACATGAAGAGCAATGTTTTTTTACTTGAATACTTTGGATTATGGTGGAAAAAATTCACACCAAAATCTTGTATATTTATAATCCATCTTAGCTCTTAAGTTAATATAATGTATAAATAAAAAAAACATGAAATATAAATAAAAAACAGAATGAAGTAGTATCTTGGGACAAAAAGTAAAAAATAAAATGTGATTTTGTAATAGAGAATATATATAACAATAAAGTGTTCTAACAGGCTGAACAGATTACACATTTTGAAGTACAATATACTGTATTTTTGAAGAAAATATAGAGAATAAACAATAATACTGAAACTAGTTTATGCCACTGACACAACAGCAAGTGTAGCCGTAAAAGCTGTACATGCATCACGTATTTTGGACTTCCGGTCTTCGTGCAATTCATACTGGGAAGGATTTTCTGAAAAAGTGAGCATCAAACCTCCATGTTTGTTTTCCCAGTGGGATGTGTCTATTGACAAAGTCGATCTTTTCAAGTCTTTTGAACCATATCACTTTTGTTTCTGGTTCTGATATTGTCATATTTTAGTTTTGGGATTTGGACATCGTAATTGTGTGGTTGTTGGATCCTAAAAGTGGAAAACGGCTTGAGAAATTTGTTTGTGAACTCCATAAATGCAAAAGTGAATCAGATGTGTGTGACTCAAACCTCTGTTCAAACTGTTTTTCTTCCCAACGGAATTGAAAAATAGTGAAAGGTGAAGGTGATGGGCAGGATTGATCCACAGGAAGGACCAAAAATGAAACCTTTGACTGCCTAAGAAATCATACCGAGTTTGCAGAGAACATTTTGTATGTGGAGTGACAACAAAGCAAAATCCTGTTTGTTAAGTGAGAGGTGCAGAAGACAAACAGACTGAGCTGCACTTTCTTGTTCTTCTGGTTTTACAGAAACATCACGTCTTGGTCTCTTTGCAGTGGAAGGTGTTCTTGGTGAACAGCTGGTGCCTTTTGCTTTGGCGTTGACTTTTTTAATTCGTAACACCAAGGTTGATCGCTCCACATACAAAATGTTCTCTGCAAACTCTGGATGATTTAGGCAGCCAAAGGTTACTTTTTTGGTCCTTCCTGTGGATCAATCCTGCCCATCGCCTTCACCTTTCACTATTTTTCAATTCTGTTGGGAAGAGAAACAGTTTGAACAGAGGTTTGCAGTCACACACATCTGATTCCTTTCTGCAGTTATAGAGTTCGCAAACTGTCCGAAGCCCATTTCTCGAGCCGTTTTCCGCTGTTAGGATCCAACAACCACACAATTACGATGTCCAAATCCCAAAACTAAAATATGACAATATCAGAACCAGAAACAAAAGTGATATGGTTCAAAAGACTTGAAAAGATCGACTTTGTCAATAGACACATCCCAATGGGAAAACAAACATGGAGGTTTGATGCTCACTTTTTCGAAAAATCCTTCCTAGTACGCAATGACCGGAAGTCCGAAATTCATGATGCATGTATTGTAAATGTAGAATAAAACGCAACAAAAACACAAACTGAAAT
Organism: Boleophthalmus pectinirostris; assembly: GCF_026225935.1. Taxonomy (NCBI): domain Eukaryota; kingdom Metazoa; phylum Chordata; class Actinopteri; order Gobiiformes; family Gobiidae; genus Boleophthalmus; species Boleophthalmus pectinirostris. The sequence goes on from NW_026571047.1 coordinate 33,174,318, forward strand.
GTCCTATGTGTGTTCCATGGAGTGTATAAACAAGCGGACTAAGCGAGTTTGACGTCACCCACAGCGTTCAGTTCCCCTCAAATGAAGTTCACGATGCCCACGGTTACAGGGGCGAATTTGAAGCCAGGCTCTGACTTTTTTTTAAACAACGGAAAAAACACCAGGATCATGTCGAGCGGGTTAATATGAACATTTTAAGACCAAAATGACGAGGCTCACAGCAGCAGTTACAGAGAAAGGGGCCCTAATATTCCAGTGTAAATCAATGGGAGCCGGAGTCAGAAGGAGCCGGAAGAGCCACATGAGAACTTCCTGTTGTAGCGGCTTGTGCGTTGGCTCTGTCCTCTGATATCTGCAGGCTATGGTGCGCCCTCGTATGTTTGGTGAGACTAGAAGTATCAGCAAACACTTTCTCACAGACAGAACAGCTGTATGGTTTCTCCCCTGTGTGTGTCCTCGTATGTGTTTCAAGATGAGCCTTTCGAGCAAACGCTTGCTTACAAATTGAACAGCTGAATGGTTTCTCCCCTGTGTGTGTCATCATATGTTTTTTGAGATCAGAGTTTACAGCAAATGCTTTCTTACAGACTGTACAGCTGAAAGGTTTCTCTCCTGTGTGTGTCCTCATGTGTTTTTTGAGATGAGAGCTCACAGAAAACGGTTTCGTACAGACCGAGCAGCTAAAAGGTTTCTCCCCTGTGTGTATCATCATGTGTGTTTTGAGATGAGAGCTTAGAGCAAACCCTTTCTGACAGACAGAACAGCTGAAAGGTTTCTCTCCTGTGTGTGTCCTCATATGTGGTTTAAGATGAGAGCGTAGAGCAAATACTTTCTGACAAACAGGACAGCTGAAAGGTTTCTCCCCTGTGTGTGTCAGCATGTGTGTTTTGAGATTAGAGCGTAAAGCAAACACTTTCTGACAGACTGTACAGCTGAATGGTTTCTCTCCTGTGTGTGTCCTCATATGTGGTTTGAGACTAGAACTATCAGCAAACACTTTCTTACAGATTGTACAGCTGAATGGTTTCTCCCCTGTGTGTCTTCTTATATGTTTTTTAAGATCAGAGGGTAGAGCAAACACTTTTGTACAGACTGAACAGCTGAATGATTCCTCCCCCATGTGAACTCTCCTGTGTATTTGTAGTTTATATGTAGATGCAAGTTTCTCTTTACAAACAGGGCACTCGTGTTTCCTCCTCTCAGCTCCTTCACCAACTCCCGACATGTCTCCATTGTTCACAGTGACTCTAGTCTCTTGGTTGTTTCCATCAGCCCCTGTGTCCATGTGTGCAGGTAAACAGCTGAGTGGAGCTCTCCAGTCTTCATCAGTGTCAGTGTCAGAAGAGTGCTCTGTGTCTTCCTCAGTCTCTGAGTGGACGTGCATCTCTGATTTGATGTCCTCTCCCTGTGTGTCATCTATGTAGACAAATGTCTCTGCTTTGATGTCCTCTGAGGACTCTTCTGTTTTAACAGTCACAACAGTAAACTCTGGGACAGAACTGAAAAATATAAGATACATTTGAATATTTCAAACCCAATCTGAATATTTGTAATACAAATTAACAAAATAAAGAATTGCAGTTTGAAAGTGTCTGAGACTCACACTTGCAGCTGTTCTTCCTCCTGTTTGATGTTGGGTTCTTCTTTAATCTGTGGAGTCAGAGCAGGACTTGGAGAGGGGAGCTGGACACCTGCAGGAGATAAGAGAATACACACTTACACATACTTGTGCAGTCTTGTGACACAAACACTCTGAATTTGTCTGTAGTCGACTTTAACGGTAATGGGGCGTCTTTTCTGTCATTCATTTTTTTATTTGGCAGATTGGTTGGGACTTTGGCCTTGGGTTAGTATTAGCACAGTATTGAGAACATGTCAGGGACTGGATGCTTTACAAAGGGGGTGAGCAGAACTTGAGACCAAGACAGAAGCAATCAGAGCTGTTGTAGAAAAGAGCAGAGCTGCTCCAACCAAAACCCAAACAACCCGAAACTTATCTTATTGGCCTCCCTCAGCCAGGACAATCTTGGCCAAGTCTGGCTGGTCACTGAAATATGTTTCAATTGAAAGACAAAAAAAATTGCTTTTCTTTTGAAACAAACTTTGATAAAACTCTAACAACCTTTAATATATTTTTTGTCCAACTGCATTTTGATGAATTACTAATTAATCGACCAAAACTAATTTCTATTATTGATGTGATTAATCATTTTAATTTAAAATGTAAAATACTTTAATATAGTAGCATATATAGTTTTATTTGTATAGTAAATAATACACATCAAATTGTAAAAGAATAGCAGAGATTTTTGATATGTAACTTACAACAGTCACAGGTCTGTTTAACCAAATGACAAATTCCATTTCACTGAATGAAATATTTTGTGTTGCCAAATTAATTTTTTTATACATTTTGTAAACTGGTTTATACTTGATCAAACAGAAACAAAAGCATCAGTGTTGATCACACCAAGCTCTGATTTCAAATCCATCCATTTTCTTCCGCTTATCCAGGGCCGGGTCACGGGAGTAGTAGTCTAAGCAGGGACTCTCAGACTTCCTTCACCCCAGACACTTCTTCCAGCTCCTCCGGGGGGACTCCAAGGTGTTCCCAGGTCAGCCGAGAGACATAGTCCCTCCAGTGTGTCCTGGGTCTTCCCCAGGGCCTCCTCCTAGTGGAACATGCCCGGAACATCTCCAGAGGGAGACGCCCAGAAGGCATCCGGAACAGATGCCAGAGCCTCAGCTGCTCCTTTCAATGTGGAGGAGCAGTGGCTCTACTCCGAGCTCCTCCCGTGTGACTGAGCTCCTCACCCTATCTCTAAGGGAGCGCCCAGCCACCCTGCGGAGGAAACTCATTTCGGCCGCTTGTATCTACGATCTCGTCCTGTCGGTCATTACCCAGAGCTCATGACCAGAGGTGAGGGGAGGAACAGAGATTGACGGTAAATCGAGAGCTTTGCCTTTCGCCTCAACTCCCCTCTTTACCACCGATACAGTGACCACATCACTGCCAACGCTGCACCTGTCCACCTGTCAATCTCACGCTCCGTCCTCCCCTCACTTGAGAACAAGACCCCGAGATACTTGAACTCCTCCACTGGAGGTTGAGGCAGGGACCCCCCCACCCACTGTTTTTTTGGTCGCGAACCATGGCCTTGGATTTGGAAGAGGTGATCCTCATCCCAGCCGCTTCACACTTGGCTGCAAACCGCCTCAGTGGCGCAGGGACGTGTCCCTCTTGTTCACCGAGGTGAACTCCAACACACGACAGCTTGTTTTACTGAATGACATTGATGAAATAGACTTTTGGGGACAACTTTATTTAAGACATAGGTTTGCCAAAACTGAACAACTGAATGGTTTCTCCCCCGTGTGTGTTCTCAGAAGTGTTTTAAGATGAAAGTGTAGAGAAAACACTTTCTTACAGACTGAACAGCTGTATGGTTCCTCTCCTGTGTTCACAGTGGCTCTGGTCTCTTGGTTGTGGTGGCCTGTGTCTGTGTGTGCAGCTGAACAGCTGAATGGAGCTCTCCAGTCTTCATCACTGTCAGCAGAAGAGTGCTCTGTGTCTCCCTCAGTCTCTGAGTGGACGTGTGCCTCTGTGCTGATGTCCTCTCCCTGTGTGTCCTCTCTCTGCTCAGTTTCTCTTTGTTGAAGCAGTGAGGACTCTTCTGTCTTCACCCTCACGCCACTAAACTCTGGGACACACCTGAAAAACATAAAATACATTTATATATTTCAATCCCAATCTGTAATACAAATAAATAATGAACGGAATCTTAGTGATTACTTTAAATTCACATTTTACGTTTTTAACAACTAACTAGTTACTACAGCAAGCAGCTGCAAACGGACTTTTTGTTTGCATGAAAATTATGTTTTCAGATAGAGAATATCGCCTTTGTGTCCTGAAAAACGTTAGAAATAAAGCACGTTTTTAAATGATAAGCAGAAGTTACCTGTCCAGAAGAAATTTAGCGACCAACGCGTCCGTCTTTAGTCCCTTCTCCTGCTTCAGTGCGCGCCATCGCTGGAAGGAATCTCCAAGAATCACCTCAGTTTGGTCTCGCTCCTTTTCTTCTTCTCCATTTCTTTGAACATCCTCAAACCCGGACTTTCGTTTGCGGCGATCTGGTCGTGGATTCTTGTCTGCCATTGCAACAAACTCTGTGCTAAATATAAAGAAGCTACATTTGGAAAAAGAACCTCTGCGTTGTTGGAGTAAACCGAGTCTTGTTTGTGTGGAACGCGTGAGAGGCGCACGAAAATCACGTCATTTCGACGGAGCAGCCCATTTCGACAGAACACCATGGATCTATAATAAAAACTCTGCAGAACACCGGCTGGGTCCGTAAGATTGTTCGCTGTCCTCCGTGTTCGAGGGCCGTGACTGGGTCCGAGGCGGAGCAAAGCAGAACAGAAACGTGGATCTGGTCTGGTTTGTTACAGGACTATTTTGTTGTGAGCGGCCCGTGCTCCGCGCACTTGGTTTTTCCCGAAGAAAGCGCTGCTCCGACTGAGCCTCTTATAATGCCACTCCCCACTGAAACTCATCTGAGCCCGACCTGAACCAGAGCTGCTCTCCGTTGGTCCAGGCGTCTGGGTTTGGATCTAGTCCGACTGTAGCATTTCTGACACACGGGGAGGGCATCTGACACACAGGGACATTTCAGAACATGTTTGTCTAGACTCCAGGGTTTGCAGTTGTTACACAGAATAGGACCAAGTCTATATGAGACTTTTATTTGCAGATCATTTAGACTGACAGAAGTATTTAAGGATTTTCTATTTGCGCGATTAAAGAACTGCTGCAATAGCCTCATGTTTAACAGACAGCTCAGGGATTTTTCACTGAAAAAGAAGGTGCTGCATCCAAACATGGATCCTCTGATCATAAAACAGCCTGTGTCCTGATAAAGTCTTCAAGCCTGAAGCGTTCGTGCTGTTCATAGACTGTTCACATAAATATTGTTCTTTCTGCTCTGTGTGAAGCTCAGACTTTATCCTCAGACTTTATGTGTGAGCAGTTCACAGAGACACTGACACTATCACGAAAATGAAACCTATGACATTTATAAAGGTTTATATTATTGAGCTGAGGCTTTATAAACCTCCACAATGCACTGACATGTGACAAACTGCACAGAGTCTCTTCAAAACTTTCCTGTGGAGGAGCAGAAGATAGAATAGAGGGACAGACAGACAGATAGATAGATAGACCTTGGAACAGTTGTCATGGTGATTCCCGCCAGGTGGGCAGGGGTCACGTGAGCACAGATGCATGCTGTGGTCTTTTAAAAATGGCACTCCCCTGCACAGGTGAGGTACCTGTCACCAGAGGACCTGGCACCGGGGGTCGAGCCAACTCGTTTTGTTTGTCGACAGCTTCACGTAAGTCACTCTTGATAACACTTTAAACGCTGCTTTATATCAAAGGAAGCTCCTCTCATGGCAGCGACCCGTTTTTAGCAACAAAGACAGAAAAGGCGTGTGTCCAGGTGAGTCTTACGAGTCCAGGTGAGTCTTACAAGTCCAGGTGAGTCTTACGAGTCAAAGTGAGTCTTACGAGTCCAGGTGAGTCTTACGAGTCCAGGTGAGTCTTATTTGTGGATACAGAATCATTACTGCAATAATAAAATGTGTTAGTTTGTAAATGTTGTTGGATGAATGAAGCTGTTACTGGTGCATAGTTCTTCCGCACTCTGATTCACATTTATTTAATGTGCAAAGTGGATTGAAAAAAATAAAGTGATGATGTGATGAGTTTCAAATGATAATGATGCTTTTGTTGAGAGGAAATCTATTTCACTGTGATGTGTTTTAAATGATGGTTCACAGAAAAAGGTGGATTATAAAAGGAAACATGAAGGTGCGGCCTAGTGTCCCGAAACTGTCTGGTAAAAATGAAGGAAATAATGCCACAAACAGAACTCATGAAACAAAAGCAAAACGTCTCTCCAATCAAATCTCTCGGTATTTTGATGTGTGAAAATGTAATTTATCACAAAGGGTGAAACCGCGGGGAAAATGTGTTTTTCAAACGTTCAAACTGCAATGAAAAGGTTTAAACATGTACACCAAGCTTACGTCAATGAACTGGAACACAATAACTCAGAATTTTTTGAAATGAACGGTACATTTGTGGGAATTAAATGGTCACTTTCCAAACATGAATGATACGGGGACGGTACAGGACCTGCCCTAAAATACTCAAACATGCAAATAAAATAAAAAAAAGTGGAAAGGTGTCATCAGAGGTTTCAAATGAGATGAAAACCTACTTGGAAAATAAAAATCTCTCATCAGTCCTGGAAATTTAAAACAGTATGCAATGCATCCACTCGTACAATGGTCATCCTAAAACATCTATTCTTTCTTTTTATTTTTTACCTCATGTCCTCTCAAAACAAGGATTTTAATGGCTCAGATTTGGGCCTAAACTGGTCCAAATGTGTCATATTTTACATACACTTTTATGGAGACTGTGCGGCCTCTTGTGGGTTGATCTGGTCTAAATGTGGACTAGATTTTAATGTTTAATTTCCACAAGTGGCACTCGGTTTTGCGTCCTTGTATTGCGTTTGGGTTTAGGGCAGTTGGTAATACTAAAACTGAAATAAGTGCATAATTAAGGAAAACTGTTATGCACTCAGAGCACCTTGATGGAAGATTTTACCTGAACTGTGTGTCCCTCCAAGACCCAAAGCTGAATATAAAACTGTTTTGCTGAAATACACTAGGATTTTGTAATTTTGTTTCTAACTCTTTGTGTTTGCAGGTTTGGGTGGTGTCCTCTAACTCTTCTACAGGTCTCAGTTCAACTATGAACTAATTAACCATGACAATACTAATCTACTAAATGTGATTTTGTAATGGAGAATATACACGATAAAGTGTTCTAACAGGCCGAACAGATGAACAGGCCTGTCTGGATTACACATTTTGAAGTACGATATAGTTTTGAAGAAAATATAGACAATGAACGATAATACTGAAGCTAATTTATGACACTGACACACCTAAAACTATTGTAAATGTAGACTAAAAACATAAACTACAATAAATAAAAAGCAGAAATGATTAGAAGTGATTTATTCAACCCTCCACAGCTCATATTTGATCGTAATACAGACAAATACAAAGTTCCCCTCTGGTGCAAAGAAAAACATGTACAGATGAATGGATTTTTGGCGTTCTGTGCAGAGAACTACAGACAGAAGACGTGTTTCGACAGGCTGATCAGCTGTAAGGTCTCTCTCTCTGTCTTCTCTCTTGTGGAGTGAGATGATGCTTCCTACTTTCTGTGTGCGTCCCATAGTGTATAAACAAGTGGACTAAGCGAGTGTGACTTCACCCACAGCGTTTAACTCCACTCAAATGAAGCTTATGAATAGGACTTTTTTTAAACAATAGAAAAAAACAACAGGATCATGTAGAGCGAGTTAATACGAACATTTTAAGACCAAAATGACGAGCCTCACTGCAGCAGTTACAGAGAGAGGGGCCCTAATATTCCAGCATAAGTCAATGGGAGCCGGAGTCAGAAGGAGCCAGAAGAGCCACATGAGAACTTCCTGTTGTAGCGACTTGCAGTGTTGTACAAGTTCACACTTTTCATGAACTAGTTCAAAGTTCAGTTCATTTAATTTTTAGGTGAGATATGTAAATGAAACTTGAACTTATTTTTCAAACTGACTTCCAGTTTATAACTTTACAACATATAAAACCATAAGCACTGTAACAGCCTCCTGGGGCAGTTCTGTATCGTGTGAAGGAGCCCAGGTCCAGAAAGACTGTTAATTAGTGCTTTGAAATTCACTTTTGAAATCCTTGTGTTTGCCGTGGTGAGTCTGTACAGAAGGTAAATACAAGTCTGTTCAGCTGTTAGTTTCACTGTGGACCTGGTACAAGTGGCTAAACGCTCACAGTCAAGTTTGATCGTCTTTCCCATTGACAAACAGAGTCAGTGTCACGTGTACGTCCTGCTGCAGCTGCTGGTGGAGCCGTGTTGATGCGTGGCTGCGCGCGTAAACGCTGACTCGTGCAGTGGTGCCAGGCCCTAAAAAGCGGGGGCAGACCTTGTCAGTCGACTCATCAGGCGAAAACAAATTCCGATATTTAACTGAAGCGCAACAGTGACATACGTCGTTCATCTCAAATAATTTGAACAAATTTGTGTCCAAGTTCTTGAATTACAAATGTGTTGCATTCAGTTCAAAGTTCTCTGAAAAATGAACGTGTTCAGTGAACGTGTTCTTTTGAACTTGTTCATGCACAACACTGGCGGCTTGTGCGTTAGCTATGGCCATTTAAAGAACTCGTCTAAAGTGTGTCCTCGTATGTTTTTTGAGATTAGAACGTTGAGTAAACACTTTCTTACAGACTGAACAGCTGAATGGTTTCTCCCCTGTGTGTGTCCTCATATGTATTTTGAGATTAGAGTTTACAACAAACGTCTTCTTACAAACTGAACAGCTGTATGGTCTCTCCCCTGTGTGTGTCATCATATGTGTTTTGAGATGACCCTTTCGGGCAAATGTTTTCTCACAGACTGAACAGCTGAAAGGTCTCTCCCCTGAGTGTGTCTTCAAATGTTTTTTGAAATTAGCACTATCAGAAATCACTTTCAAACAGATTGAACAGCTGAATCGTTTCTCCCCTGTGTGTCTTGACATGTGTGTTTCAAAATGATCCTTTCGGGTAAACGTTTTCTTACAGACTGAACAGCTGAACGGTTTCTCCCCTGTATGTATCCTCGTATGTAATTCAAGATGACCCTTTTGGGAAAATGTTTTCTTACAAACTGAACAGGTGAATGGTCTCTCCCCCGTGTGTGTCCTCATATGTTTCTTAAGATCAGAGCTTACAGCAAACTCTTTCTTACAGATTGAACAGCTGAGTGGTTCCTCTCCCCTGTGAACTCTCTTGTGTATTTGTAGTTTATATGGAGACTCAAAACTCTCTTTACAAACAGGGCACGTGCGTATCTTGCTCTCAGGTCCTTTGTCAGCTCCTTCGTCAGCTCCTGACATGTCTCCTGTGTTCACAGTGGCTCTGGTCTCTTGTGGAGATGTGTATCTGGGGAATAGACGTGAGTTTTGTGCAGTGATGCGTCTGCCTCTGGTCTCTTGGTTGTGGTAGTTTCCATCAGCTCTCCAGTCTTCATCAATGTCAGTGTCAGAAGAGTGCTCTGTGTCTCCCTCAGTCTCTGAGTGGATGTGTGTCTCTGCTTTGATGTCCTCTCCCTGTGTGTCGTCTATGTAGACAAGTGTCTCTGATTTGATGTTCTCTCCTTGTGTGTCGTCTATGTAGACAAGTGTCTCTGATTTGATGTTCTCTCCTTGTGTGTCGTCTATGTAGACAAGTGTCTCTGATTTGATGTTCTCTCCTTGTGTGTCGTCTATGTAGACAAGTGTCTCTGATTTGATGTCCTCTGTCTTTGTGTCCACTCTGTAGACCAGTGTCTCTGATTTGATGTCCATTCTCTGCTCACTTTCTCTTTGTTGAAGCAGTGAGGACTCTTCTGTCTTCACGCTCACAGCACCAAACGCTAGAACACACCTGAAAAATATAAGATACATTTGTGTATTTCAAACCCAATCTGAATATTTGTATTAGAAATGAAAAACAAAATAAAGAACTGCAGTTTGAAAGTGTCTGAGACTCACACTTGCAGCTGTTCTTCCTCCTGTTTGATGTTGGGTTCTTCTTTAATCTGTGGAGTCAGAGCAGGACTCGGAGAGGGGAGCTGGACACCTGCAGGAGATAAGAGAATACACACTTACACTTACACATGCAGTCTTGTGACACGCAGTCTACTTTAAAGGTGATGGGGCGTCTTTTTTGTCCATGAAGTTGTAAAAATGTTTTTTCTTTTGAAACAAACTTTGATCAAACTCAAATCGCTCTACCAACATCTATCCAACTACCTTTAATATATTTATTGTCCAATTGCATTTTGAATAATTAGTAAGAAATCAACCAAACCTAATTTCCTTTATTTATGTGATGAATATTTTTTTTATTTTAAATATAAAATACTTTAGTATAGTGGCATATATAGTTTATTTGTATAGAAAATTATACAAATAAAACTGTAGGATCCTGGTTTCTAATAACTGGGATACTTTGTAATGTGGTATCGGTGCTTAGTATCGACAATGAGTATATAAAAGGAAGTATCAGTATCGGTGCATCCCGAACTGCTACCTCTAACAAATATATTTACATGAGGTGCGACGAATGAAATGTTCTACTACCAGTAGATATTTGTAGAAATAAGTATATCCTATTTAAATGTGCTCTTATTGATGTAGTGCCAGTTTACATAGCCCTCTGCTGACACGTTGCTCTTGTTTTGTTGGGGCAGTGTTACCTGTGAGAGGCCCAAGCCTTTGTGGATCATCGGGTTTTGAAGGGAAACTATCAGCCATTCCTCTCAGGGACAAAAGTCTTGATTGGAGTATGAGTGTCTGCAGATCGGGGATGTACTTGTACTCTTTTGGGGCTTTGTGTGTGTACAGATGCCACGTCTTTGTCCTCTTGTTGTAAAGCTTTCCTTTTCTAGACACAAATAACAAACACACACAATCAGTTATAAATTTACACTCAACTATGTCCAAATTATGTTTTCAAATGTAAATGCTGTATAAATATGATTGTTGTTTGGGAAATCATACTGTGTGGAGCCGTCCTTTCTCCTCCTGGGTTCTCTGTTTAGGTGATTGTTGTAGTCCAGCGATGCCAAGTGGACTCGTGCCTCATAAACCTTCTTGGAGAATGCAAAGCGTTTTCCAGCGTACATCGAGACATGATTGTGGAATGACTCCAGCTCTGCAGTCGACCTTAGTGTGACAATGTGTGTATACTGGTAATTTTTTGGTTTACAAGTAAAACACTAAGTTTACAAATGTAACAGCAGAAGTGGGTTAGATTTACTTTGAGTAAAAGTTTAGATTACTCTTCCCTAATGAGTTTATAATTGACAAAGCTTTGTGTTGACAATATTAAATGATTGGCACATTTGTGTTTTTGTTTCTTCCAGCTACATCAACTTGAAATTATAAATCAGACGTTACACTCTTACAATTAACGTTGCTTGATTTTTTTCCCCTTTGGATCACCACTTTGTACTTCTACTTTACCCATCTCTGTGTAACACATGAGCCTACCTAAAAGACAGGAACTTTGTGACAGTATTTAGCCACCGTAAATCCAGCATTAAATCACGTAGCCGCTGGTGAGCCACAGAGTCTTTTGGAATCAGTGGCTTGTTCCTTTCGCTTTCCAACAGGTCATGATCACAAGAGCCAAAGCACCACTGATGAACACCAGTCACATGATGTAAAAGTCCAGTCCATAGATCCTGAAGTATGAGAAATATGATTATTACTGTAATCCCATTCTGGTATGAATCATGACATTTTGTATAATCTCTCATTCATCAGAGTAGAAACAGTTTGAAAGGTGGTCAACTGCAATTTCTCCAATGTAAATCAAACAGACATGAAATTAAATCTTTCTTTTATACTGACCATGAAGTGTTCATATGTTTCAGCCGTTTTACAGCAGAACCAGAAGTGGTTTGTTATATCCCTGTTCCAGGTGAGCAGCAAGGAGCAGTCCTTTTGACGTCCAGCCTAATCACACAAACAAATTAGTAAACAATGTAAAAAAAAAAAAAAAAAAAAAGATTTACAAATAAAAAACATGTATTCATACTAAAAAAATAAACATACAGCCAAAATCTTTTTGCTGAGAGTTTTAGCACCATGCCAGACGTCCAGTGAGTGTTTTATTCCTTTGTCTTTGTATTCTCCACTCTCTGTTGAACAAATCCACAAATTATATCACTATTATTCTCTGCAGACTCTAAGCATTTTCAAAATATAATCCACGCACTGAACAGTGAAGATATTTGAGAATGTGCATCAGTACAAACTTCTTTGACTGTCAAGTCTTTCATGATTTCCTTCATGCATTTTAGGAAACAGTGCTTCTCCACGGTGACGGAGTTTCTTTGGGTCTCTCGTTTGTCAGAGCTGTGCATGTAAACAATCTTCTTTGTTTCATTGTCCATCATGGTGTACGTGCAGTATTGTGCACAAAATCCTGGACTATCCATCCGACCATCACCTTTGCGCAGAACAAAAGTTCAACAAAGAGTAAGTGTTTGTGAAAGACATTTGACAAATTCATATTAGCAACTGTATGTAATAAAGTGTCAATCACTCACCAAGCAACACAACAGAGTCCTTCTCTTTTAACTCATTAATGATCCCTTCAGTGTCTTTCTTCCAGAAGTTGGTGATGTTATCCACACAGAAGTCATCTTGGATCTTGTGGAATGTTGTGGGATCAATCATTCCCATATTCATAAATTTGAAGAGAAGTGCCACTTTTCGGAAGCTGCTTCCAGACAACAAGACATTAACACCCAACATGAAGTCTCCCGCCAGCATTCCACATTTAAAGTAACGCTGGGAGCTCCAGTTCCAAACGGTGTGTCCATTTGGACATATCTATGGAAAACAAAATAAGACAAATGAAATAATGTGACTTATGAATACACAGTTGCTGCTACTTCCACAGCTCCTGCTACTACTTCTTACTACTACTGCCACAAAACTACTCCATTTCTAGCTTCTCCCAGTGATATTATAGTATATATTGTGTATTATTATTCCCATATGTTAATTTTGTATTGTGGATTATTGCCAGTGACTCACCCATTCTGCTATTACAGCTGTGCATCTTCTTCTCACTGAAACTTTAAAGGGTCTTGGTGCATTACATGACACCTTTGAGATAGGGTCCTGAGCTGTGCATTTGTCCACAGGTAGGATTAGGTAATCTAGAAGCTGCTTCAAGACGTCATGATAGATGATGGACGCTTGTTTTCCCAAAACGTCTTTCTCAATAACAGCCATAGCAGTGTCAGGAGGGACGGCATCTTCCACAGTTTCACAGTCGTCAGGCTCATCATGGACCGTTTCATCCATGTGAATCTGTGGCAATGTGTCGACACAAAATGGTTGTTTCAGTGCACCCCCAGCCCTGCAGTGGGAAAATGCAAATGCCATTAAGCACAGTGTGACAAGAAAATAACAATTGGCTCAGTCTTCTACCCCCCAATATGTGCTAAGTACATTCTTTTGTGTCGGGGGTTGGAGTAAAACATTTCACACTCTCACCAAGCCAATGTCTTACATACAGTTGAGTCTAGGAAAAAAACTAAGTACCGCAGACAAATTGGTGGTGTGTAGTGTAGATCTTGACTCTCATCAGAGGCAGAGTCAAAGTCCTTTGTTTCATCTTCTTCAGAGGAAAACTGTGATTGTGTTTCCATTTCTGGAGTCCAGGTTTTATCATCCCAGTCGATACTAAAAACATCAATGATTGTTATTTACAATCAATCCACAAATGCAGGAATCTTAAAATGACAATAATACACACGTAGTGTTTTGGAGACTGTTGAATTCTTCCTCATCTATGTTTTCAGTCAGTTCATCTCTGGAGGTGGAGGAAACAGAATGTTACAAAGTGAACCAAGTCATACATTACAGAATGAATCAGAATTCAAAATTTCAAACAGAATTACAAACAAAATGTCATACCACTTAAAATTACTTTATTAACCCATCAATTGTTTTAGCTTTTCTGTCAGGAAAAAGGTTAACCCACAATTGATTCTTCCCATTTTAGATTACTGTGATATCATTTATCAAAATACTACAACTTCTATCCTCCAACCACTCAATGTTAATTTAGATTGTGATTCAGTCTGTGCAGGTTTTTTCTCCATTGTCTCTTCAGAACTCACCGCTGTGTCATGTTACATTCTGTGACTTAAACTGCGATGCCGGACTGAACCAGGAATGAACCAGGTCTAAACCAGGAGTGTCGGGACAGCCGGAGGTGTGCCCGCGTAGACTGATCAGGACTAAGACCGGGACCAGACCAGGACTGAGACCGGGACTAGGACATAACCTTGACTGATCCCAGGCCTAAACCAGGACTAAACCAGATCCCGGTGTCAGTCCTGGTCTGGTCCCAGTCTCAGTCCACATGCGGCGCAAAAGTCTGGCATCGCAGTTTAAGTCACATAAACGGCCTTTATCTGTTTTTTCCATTTTTCAATTAAACACAAAATCGAAAACTGAAAATACAAATCGTTATCCGTTTTTTCATTTTGGTTTTGGAGACAAATAATGAAGAAAATAGTTTTTTTTTTTTTCGTTTTCGTTTTTATATTGAAACACGAATGAACGAATGATACACGGACTTAGTGAAATAATAACCATCAAAACAGGAGACAAAACATATTTTTGTAACTTATTACCTGTCTGAGAACAATTCCTGAACATTGGTGGAAAACTGCGGGGGTCTCACCCATCGAGTTTGAGGTAGTGGGGCAGACGTGACATTATCATAGCTGCAACGACATTCAGAGTTATAGTTAAATTATTGTGTGAGAGTCATGTACACTGTGCAAGATCTTAGCAATTACTTAAAATTTACATTTATGTTTTTAAAGAAGTAGTGTATCCTAGAAAACAAGTTCGCTACTCACCATCGTTGAATTGGTTTGATATTGGAGATAGGATATTTGACACATTCAAAGACATTTAACTTTTAATACTTATCACTGATTTTTTTCAAACAACTTGTGACGTCTTCATAATCATCCAGGGTTTAAATCACAAGACAATAATTATAATATATATATATATATATATATATATATATATATATATATATATATATATAAAAACCAACAACATTGAACACTGACCATTGTTGATTTTTCTTTCCTTACCAGAGAGGTACCAACAATTTTGTCCACATCTGTACATCACAAGTTAAATAAGTGTTGAATTCACACTAATATGCACTAAATCAGCTCATAGTATGATTTTTTTTTGTGATATGTACCTTGAATGATTATGAAGACGTCACAAGTTGTTTGACAAAAAAAATCTGTGATATGTATTAAAAGTAGGGGTGTAATGATATCCAAGTCTCACGATACGATATCGTCACAGTATGAACCTCATGGTACAATATTTATTGCAATATCATGGGAAAGCTCACAATATGGTGGGGAGACTCACGATTAGGAATGTAACAATATTCAAATCTCTCAGTCTGATATTTATTGAGGTATTTTGTGGAGGTTAATATGCTGCTTTTTCCTCTTAAAATGCCTTGACAAGACTTAATCCAAAAAACTAAGACTTAAAAGTGTTAGAACTGTTATTTCTTCTTGTAGTCTGCACTGAAATGGAGCAAAGGATCATGGTCTATGTAGTTCTCGGTCTTTTTTTTTTTAGCTGTTGCTGCACGATAACTCTTAATTTCAGCAAAGAAACTTGTAATTCGACATATTGTGATGGTCCACGATATCATTATGAGAACATTGACGGACACGATATTTAGGTTATTGTTCCATCCTTCATTAAAAGTTAAATGTCTTTGAATGTGTCGAATATCCAATATCCAAAACCAAAATAAAGCACGTTTTGAAATGATAAGCAGAAGTTACCTGTCCAGAAGAAATTTAGCGACCAACGCGTCCGTCTTTAGTCCCTTCTCCCGCTTCAGTGCGCGCCATCGCTGGAAGGAATCTCCAAGAATCACCTTAGTTTGGCTTCGCTCCTTATCCCGTTTTCTTTTTCTTTCAATAACCTCAACCCCGGGCTTTCGTTTGCGGCGAACTGCTCGTGGATTCTTGTCTGCCATTGCAACAAACTCTGAGCTAAATATAAAGAAGCTACATTTGGAAAAAGAACCGCTGCGTTGTTCGAGTAAACAGAGTCTTGTTTGTGTGGAATGCGTGAGGCGCACGAAAATTACGTCATATCGACAGGACAGTCCATTTCGACAGAACACGGGGGGGAGGGCGAGTAGTAGTAGTAGTAGTAGTAGTAGTAGTAGTAGTAGTAGTAGTAAGCAGTAATTTAAAATATTTTCTCCGTCAGTAAATAATTTGTAAATAAACAAATGTGATTTTTTTTTTTTTTTTTTTACTATTGCTTAAATGCTCATATTACACTATTTTCTGATCTCTTTTATAATGTTTCCTCATCACAAACAGACCTGGGGTTGTGTTGTGTTTCATTGTTTCATCAAGTTTGAGTAACTCTTTATTTTTAGTCTGTCTACAACATCTCCAAAGCTTTTTTTTTTTTTTTTTTAAATAGAAATCCATATCATAAATCAAATTTTCCAGTTCCAGACCCCTTTTCAAAATTATTACACTCGACATCAAAAATTATCTTCAAACACTGAAATTCAAATGATTCTAGTTTAAAAACACAGAGGAGCACTTCCTGTATCACCACATGACATCATAAGGTGGAACCGTGTTTTGTTTGAGCGAAGAACTCAGGGTTTTTGTGTTAGACATGTGTGAATGAAACAAAACACAACTCCAGGTCTGTTTGTGATGAGGAAACTATATTATAAATTATAATATAAATTTTGGTTTTTTTTTTTGTGGTTCACTGACGAATGAAGCACATCAAATGAGGTTAGCATTAGCCACTATCACCTTTTGTTGAAATACAAACTATAAATGGGACCGTGAACGCTTGTTTTGATCGCAGGCTCCTGAAAATGTGCTCTTTAAAACGCTTTTGAATTTTAAACTTAAAAACTTAAAACTGACTGACCTCATCAGACCACTACTGAAGAAACCCACCCTGGATCCAGAAGTCCTGTCCAACTACAGGCCAATCTCTAATCTCCCATTTCTGTCCAAAGTTCTGGAAAAAACAGTAGCAGCACAACTACAGGATCACCTCAAACTCAATAACCTTTTTGACTAGTTTCAGTCTGGGTTTCGCCCTGGCCATAGCACTGAAACAGCTTTGTCAGGGTCACCAATGATCTCCTGAGAGCAGCAGACTCTGTTCACATCCTTACTACCTCACTGGATCTTACACTGCTTTTGATACGGTTGACCGCAGTATTCTCCTCCATCGCCTGCAATACACTATTGGACTTTCAGAACAAGCACTCAAATGGTTCACCTCCTACCTGACTAACCGTACCGAGCACATTGCCCTAGGAAAGGCAAAGTCACGCACCCACAATGTCACCTGTGGTGTTCCTCAGGGTTCGGTGTTAGGTCCCACCCTCTTCACTCTTTACCTACTCCCCTGGGCAATCTCATCACCAAAGCATGGACTAATCCTACCATTGACTAAACGCAGATGACACACAGCTCTATTTACGGAACCACCCCCACTTCTAAACCACTAAACCCTTACTATCATCCACACTGACCACCTGCCTGGAGGAGATAGAGGCGTGGATGAAGCTAAATTTCCTTCAACTCAATAGTTCCAAAACAGAAGCCATCCTGGTTGGCACAATTCATCAGGTCCGCTCCGCTTTCCACCATCACCAGTATCTCATTCTCTGGTCAAACGATTCCCTTCTCTGCATCTGTCACCAACCTGGGTGTCAAAATGGACTCACAACTCACCTTTGACACCCACATCAAACACCTCTGTAGGACGTCATTCTACCACCTCAGAAACATTGCAAAACTCCGTCCAACTCTCTCCTTGGCAGATGCAGAGAAGCTCGTCCACGCCTTTATCTCCTCCAGGCTGGACTACTGTAACGCACTCCTCATCGGGATCCCTGGCAGGAGCATCCAGAGACTGCAATACATCCAGAACTGCGCTGCCAGGATCCTGATGAGGGTGCGAAAATTTGACCACATCACCCCCCATCCTGAAATCCCTTCACTGGCTCCCGATCACACTCAGGATTGAGTACAAGGTCTCCCTCCTCACTCACCAATGCATCCACGGTCACTCCCCCAGTACCTTAAGGAACTCCTCACTCCCCAGACCCCCTCACGCACCTCCGCTTGCAGCCACAACACTCTCCAAACCCCCAGAACCAAACTTTGCACCATGGGAGATCGGGCCTTCTCCTCTGCTGCTCCAAGGCTTTGGAATGCTCTCCCGACCACCTGAGAGCCCCACAATTATTTCTGTTTTTAAACAAAATCTTAAAACATACCTTTTTACTAAAGCCTTTTGTTAATTGTATTTTATTCTTGTTTTATCTTATAAATCCTGCACTGGTTTTAGCTTGATCCACTGTTTCTGATGCACCTTTTTACTCATTGTTTTTACCTGTAGCACTTTGAGATTATTTTATGTAAAGTGCAATTAAAAAAATTATTATTATTATTATTAAAACTTTTTTTTTTTTCGTCAGTGTTTGCTAACGTGTGCGTTGCGTCACCATGGCAACTGTACGGGTCAAATGCGGATGATTTCCCTTTAAGACATAAAAAAAAAAAAAAAACATATATTCTTATTCTTTATTATTTAACTATATTATTTAACTATATTCATGGAGATAAACCATAAACAGGCAATCTCATCATGTCAAATTACAGAACAGGGGAAACTCATTTGCTGTGATGTTGCCATTTTAATTTCCTTAACGTTTACCGCCCTCATGTGGCCACAAAGTGTAAATGCTTCTACTGAATTATCTACAGTGAATTATGTTACCTCATACTGGCTCAGTTCGGTTATTTTAATGCCAACATGAACCATATTTTTATTTTAAAGACAGGATTTTATGGTAAATCAATATTTTTTAGCTTTCTACCTTGTATTACAGATGTTGCCTTATCAAAAACTGATTCTTTACAATAAAGTCCTTATTTTTACTGATTTAACTGCATATTTTCTTCCACACTTTTTTGTAGTATTTGTTGATTTAATGAGACAGGGACAGTCCATAACTTTTTACATTAACCTTAAAAGGACAGATGCATTGTACCAGGTTGTAGCACTAGTGCTAATTTTCACCTGTAGTTCCTGGGCAGGTTCATTTAGTGTGTTTACATGCACATCAGTATCCTGGTCATGATCGGGTTTTTTGAGTATCCTGGTTTCTTCATGGTGCATGTATACGCAGTATCAGGATACTGTAGTTGGTATATTCCGATAGGAACCGGGATACTGATGTATGCATGTATACTTGCTCATTGATTGGTTGTATTTAATTGACCTTAGTTATCAGCTGTTCTTCCTGGAGATCTACATAGCATGTTTTCAGTTAGTAGTAGTAGTAGTAGTTGTTATATTTGCCTGAAAAGTAAAGCTGAACCAAAACTACACAACACTTTTGTTTATTTATCCCTTTATTTACTTGTTTACATCAAAAATAAACATTCTCAAAATCTCTTTCACTCTCACTCACTCTTGTGCTGTAGCGTTCACAACTGAATAATTTAGAATCAAACCCTTTATTGTTTCACTGCAAAAACAGAACTCTGCATGAGTTTAAACGACTAAAAACACTGAACGTGTCTGAGGAGGGCAGGTGTGGTTTACTGGTATCATTTAGAGATGATATTGGCCATATTATGAGTTGAGAGTGATTTGGGTCTCACTTGGAAGTTACTGCATTCTGTTGTTGTGTCCTTAGGCAAGACACTTCATCCATTTAGTGAATGTGGCATGTGAGATTGGCAGCCTCGCTTCAGTCCAGGGCGGCTGTGGCTACAACAGCCTTCACCACTGTGTATGAAGTACATGAATAAGACAAATATCATATCATATCATATAAAAATATTATAAATAAATTATTAATAAAGCTGCAGCATGTAACTTTCTGGAAGTGGCACGTCACCTGCACGATTCTGTGGAAACAGGGAGTTAAATGCCTGGAAGCTTTGAGAGAAAGGAACAACATTTCCTTGGAAACAAGCAGGAGAATCAGGTTTGTGGAAATGCAAGCTCATTCACAGTAAGGGCGCATGTTTGTCAGTAAAAGTTCCATACTGTAGCTTTAATACTGTTGTTATTGCAGTCATTCAACCTCCAGTAGTCGTCTGTTTTTGCAGTGTGGCTGTGGGCACTTGCTGGAGCAGAGATGAGGTGCGGTTCATGAGGAGTCCCAGAGAAAAGAGTCATTGTGTAAAACTTTGGCCAGTTTTTGGTTGAAGGGTCTGTAGAAATGTCCCAGAAGTTCTTTAGTCACAGGAAGCATGGGGCCCAGGTTCTTGTCGGCCGGGCGACGGGTGTTAGACGCCGGGTTCCTCGTGATGTCAGACTCCAAATCCTTCGATAACGGACCTGAAAAAACACAGAATCACCCTTTAGTGTCAAACATCATGTTCTAATGTAGTTTCCTCATCACAAACAGACCTGGAGTTGTTTTGTTTTATTCACACATGTTTTAGACACAAACCCTGCAAACCCTTTGTGTGTTAAACAAAACAAAACACAACTCCATGTATGTTTGTGAAGATGAAACATTTTGTGTAATATAGGACTTTTAAATCCACAGGTATTTGAGACTGACCGAGGCGGAGGAAGGAGAAGACCTGACCCATGGTGAACTTTGTGTTGGAGGCGTGATCTTCCAGCCTGAGGACCAGGATCTGCTCCGGACTGAACACAGAGAGCCAGTCCATGAGGAACACGATGTACAGCCCGATGTGAAGACGAACCTGAGACAGACGGAGAGGTGTGAGACGGAGAGACCAAAAGAGGAGGTGTAACTGCTAACATGACACATATTGAGATCTCCATGTTACCTTTGATTTTTTTGGAAGGTGCTATATTCACTTTTTGGATGCTCTGAGTCTCCCCTCTCCTTTGCTCTTTGTGCTAAGTCACCCCCCCTTCAGAGCACTGTCACAACACAATCGGCGAGCGTCCCGATAATTAAACCACTGCACATCACAATGGGTTGTCATATTTTTGTACGGGGGAGAATAGGGGAGTAACTTAGACAAGTTTTGTCCTCGTTTACATTATTGGTAACAGTTATGAAATGAACTCTACTTATGTCACATCTGCTGCCCATGTCCAACCAGGAAGTAAAATTACAGCAACAGTAATAGTAGTACTGTAATAGCAGTAGTACTCACAGGCATAGCCAGATTCACAGTAGTATTGTCGTAGTAGCAGTATTGTAGTACTTACATGAATATCTGGTTCTAGTAGTAGTAGTAGTAGTAGTATCAATAGTAGTAGTAGTAGTAGTAGTAGTAGTAGTAGTAGTAGTAGTAGTAGTAGTAGTATCAATAGTAGTAGTAGTAGTAGTAGTAGTATCAATAGTAGTAGTAGTAATAGTAATAGTATCAATAGTAGTAGTAGTAGTAGTATCAATAGTAGTATCAATAGTAGTAGTATATCAGTAGTAGTAGTAGTAGTAGTAGTACAGTCGTTCTTACAGGCATAGCTTGGTTGACTGTAGTATTGTAAACACAGGAGTGCAGACTGGAGTCGGACACACAGCTCTGGAACAGCAGGAGAGACTCTGACACTTTGTCGTGGAAATCTTCAGCCGATTTGTTGGAGATTCCAAAGTACAAATAATCGGAGTATAATCTGAGGAAACAACAGATAATCTGACTACAGTCTGAGTACTAATGTATATAATTGTATATAACTGTATATAATTGTACATAAATGTATTTATTTGCATATATTTGTATACTTCATTCACCTCTCGACGGGGTCTCGGAGCATGACGATGGCACGGGCCTGGGGCTGCAGAGCGTGGACAAAGTCCTGCACCAGAAAAGGAGGTTCTCCTTCAGTGGAGTTTTCATAAACGTTCAGCCAGGCGTTGTTATCCCACATGGTGGACGCACTCGCCTCCCCTACAACACAGACAACACACAATACACACAACGTCAGCTTTAGTACAACCAGGAAGGACGCACTCGCCTCTGCTACAACACACACAACACACACAACACACACAACACACACAACGCACGCAACACACAACATCAGCTTTAGTACAATTAGGAAGGACACACTTGTCTCTCCTACAACACACACAATACATATAACACACACAGCACACAACATCATCTTTAGCACAATCAGGAAGGACGCACTCGCCTCTCCTATAACACACAGACAATAATTCAACTTTAGTACAAACGGGAAAGACACAACAGACACAACATACACCACATAACACACACAACATACAACACACAACCGGAAAACACAACAACGTCAAGCTGAATATTTGAATTTGGGTTTTCAGAATTGAAATAACTGTACTATTACTATTAGATTATTATGGACAGTTTATGGTTCAGTCCTGGTCCAGTCCCGGTCTCTCTTCTCTTACCTATGATGAGGTGTGGCTGGCTGGCTGCGGTGGGGTTTCTGGTTGAATTCCCTTGTATCTGATGCGCCGCCTGATCGAAAAGGTCCAGATAATCCTCCACAGGAAACCGATCATGACGCACACTCAGACGAATCAGACCTGAGACACACAAGAGACACACATATAATAACAGTAACAATAACAAAACAATAAAGCAAAAAACAAAATGGTTTCATCAGGCTATACTCAATTAAAATCTGATCTAATCTCCAAGTTTTCCAGTAATTGTCAAAGTCAAGTCTCGTATAAAATGTCAGTTTTTCGATGAGGAAATTATGATGAAAGACTCAATTTGCGAGATGTAGTCTGATTGTGTTTTGAGAGCGCTCTGAAGGAGGAGTGACTTAGCGCGGAGAGCAAAGGGAGGGGACATGAATGTGAAACTTATAAAACACGTTAACACAGCATTTTCAAAACAATAAAAGGTAACATGGTGATCTAAATGTGTTACGTGTTACAGTTAATACCCCATAGAAGTAGAATATCCCACTTTTAATATTTTAACTATTACATTAGAATTTGCTTTGGAGAAATCGTGAAGAGAAATAAATCTTTGCTAACATTTTAATTTTAATTTGAGAGCTATTATGCGAAGATTACGCTGCGTACCTCGCCTCAGTCCAGTCTCATTTTCACTGAAGATTAGAAAAATTCTCCAATCACATTAAGACGGATCACTACGGGCCATTCCCCAACAATATCTGTAATTAATTAGTGTGCAAATCCGAGATAAAACTCAAAACGGCCCGAAACTAGATATTATCGCTCAAGAATGACACAATTTGCAGAGCTAATTATAACTTAAAGCTGCACTGCGTAACTTTTTTGGGTTGAGGCGACATTACCAGTTGTTGCGTTACGGTTCCCACGGTTGGATCTATCGCACGTTTATTCAGTTTCATGTGTTTTTATAGCTTGAAATTAGGAATAATCCTTACTTTAGGTTGGGCTCGCCTCGCCACAGATCTGACTCATAACATTACCTGCTTCTGCTTGTCTCCATGGGGATAGAAAAATGGAATGCCAGACTGTGGAACATTCAGGTAAAGCAATATTATTCATCATGAAGACAAGCAGCTGGCGGAATCTACTCCAGAAAAGTTGCGCAATGCACCTTTAAGTCTATATTCTTATTGAATTATAAAACGTGGTGGCCCTTTCCGTGTTTTTAAACAAAACTCACTTCTGCCCTGTAAATGTGACCTGTGAAAAATGAGTATCTACTTTCAATACAAATTTTAATACTGATTAGTAGGGATCAGTGTTGGGAGTAACACAATGCATTTTAACCTGGATTGAAGTGGTGAGTTTTTCGTTTTTCTTGATACAAATTTGCTAAAATCACCGCAATATCAGTAGAGATGAAACGTTACGATTGTTCCGAGTGTCAGGACGGGCCCTGAGGTGCGCCCGGGTTAGACCATTGGGTGACCACAGGCGAAAGGACACAGAACTCCACGCTCCACAGGGCGAAGAGCAACCGACTCCCGATCAAGCTTTGAGACAGGGCAGAACTAGATTCTAAGTCCTAGTCCAAGATTAGTCCTAGTTTGGTCCTGGTTTAGTCCTGGTTTAGTCCTTGTTTGGTCCTGGTTTAAACCTGGTTTAGTCCTAGTTCAGTTCTGGTTCAGTCCTGGTTCAGTCCTTGTTCAGTTCTGGTTCAGTTCTGGTTCAGTTCTGGTTTAGTCCTGGTTCAGTTCTGGTTTAGACCTGGTTTAGTCCTGGTTTAGTCCTGGTTTAGTTCTGGTTTAGTCCTGGTTTAGTCCTGGTTTAGTCCTGGTTTAGTCCTGTTTAGTCCTGGTTTAGTCCTGGTTTAGTCCTGGTTTAGTCCTGGTTTAGTCCTGGTTTAGTCCTGGTTTAGTCCTGGATTAGACCTGGTTTAGACCTGGTTTAGTCCTGGTTTAGTCCTGGTTTAGACCTGGTTTAGACCTGGTTCAGTCCTGGTTCAACTCTGGTTTAGTCCTGGTTTAGTCCTGGATTTAGTCCTGGATTAGACCTGGTTTAGACCTGGTTCAGTCCTGGTTCAGTCCTGGTTCAACTCTGGTTTAGTCCTAGTTCAGACCTCCTGGTTCAGTTCTCGGTTCAGTCCTTGGCTTAGACCTGTTTCAGTCTTGGTTCAGCCCAAGACTAAACCTGCATTTTGGTGCAGTTATTTTGGTGAGAGTAACTTTAAAGTGCTGCAATAGTCGTGTAATGTCTTACATTTTAAATGCACTAATATTGTAATGTAACGAATTATGTTGAAATGACAGTAATAAAAAATATTGTACTGTGAGATTTGGATATCGTTACATCTCTATCGATTAGTATTTGATTTTCGATACTTTTGACAACCCTAGTGGACTGCAGTAATACTTGGAGATTTAATGGGGTGAGATTATAACTTTCGCCACAAGGGGGTGGTAGAGGTCTTTAAAATAGCCATTGGAATACATGAGTACAGTTCCATTTTAATTACAAATACATTATAATACACTGAAGTAACAGTAATATTCTTAAATGACACATATTAAACTTTTTTCTTTCTTTTTTTTAATCTATGTTATAATGTCATTTCCATATCACAAACAGACCTGGAGTGTTTTGTTTCATTCACACATGTTTGACACACAAACCTAAGTTTTCTCAAACGGAAAACACTCTGGTCCACATTGTTATGTCATGTGGTAATACAGGACTAAACCTAGTCTAAACCAGGACTAAACCAGAACCATTGGAACCTAGGACCGCCCCTGAGAGAACCCCATGCCGTGGAACAGAGTGTCTGCAAGGCGCGATCGGGTGTCGGCTGCTCTTCGCCCTGTGGAGCATGGAGTTCTGCACTGGTCCTTTCACGGGCATGTCTCCAGCGTTTCATTTTAGCAAATTTGTATGAAGAGAAACCACCACTTCAGTCCAGGTTAAAAAAGCATTGTGTGTTACCAGTGTTGGGACGGTCACTTTTAAAATGTATTCCCCTACAGATTACAGATTACAGAGCCCAAAATGTAGTTTGTAATGTAATCCATTAAATTACTTAAAGTGAGTAATGTAATCTGAATACTTTGGATTACTTGATTTGCTGTAGAGAAGCAAAGACGAGGAAAATCTTCACATAATGTTTGTATCTGCTAAAGAAATGAAAAGGTAGAGTCTTTACTTAACCGTATTAAAAATATTATTGATAGAAGAGGAGGAGACACGGTCCGCACGGCATGGTTTAGTCCTGTTAAATCCTGGTTTAGACCTGGTTTAGTCCTGTTAAAGTGCTGCTAAATCCTGTTTTAGACATGGTTTAAAACTGGTTTAGTCCTGGTTTAATCCTGTTAAATCCTGTTTGAGACATAGTTTAGACCTGGTTTTAGTCCTGATTTAGTCCTGGTTTAGTCTTGGTTTACTCCTGGTTTAGATCTGGTTTAGACCTGGTTTAGACCTGGTTTTAGTCCTGGTTTAGTCTTAGTTTAGTGCTAGTTTAGTCCTGGTTTAGTCCTAGTTTAGACCTAGTTTAGACCTGGTTTCACACCTGGTTTAGACCTGGTTAGGACCTGGGTTTAGACCTGGTTTAGTCCTGGTTTAGACCTGGTTTCACACATGGTTTTAGACCTGGTTTAGACCTGGTTTTAGACCTGGTTTTAGTGTCTGGTAATGAGTGGAATTACCGAAGAAAAAAAAAAGTGAAAAGAGGAAAATACCTCTGTGTAATCCATTTATTTCAATCAAGTAACTGTAATCCAATTACCACTCACTTAAACAGTAACTGTAACTAGAGCCCGACCGATATATCGGTTGGCCGATATTATTGGCTGATATGGGCAACTTTAGGCATATCGGCTATCGGCCGATATGCTTGCTGATAGGGGCCGATATTTCACGTGGGCATGTTATACCTCCTTATAAAGCTTAGACTCTCTACATTCTGTTCATTTAATCCAATTTACAGACAGATAAATGTCCAAATATGTGTCTCCACATCAGTATTTATCTACGGAGTCATTTGTCTGTGTGTGTCCGTACTGTCCCTGAACACACCACAGAGTCGCGTCACTCACGTGTGTTTGTTTACACCTGCAGACACAGATCCAAACACTGAGATTATTTTCTTTTTACGGACAATCGGTTTGAGTCTGGATTAAAAGGACATTTATTAGTGCAGATTTTTGTGATGTGGAGGAGCCTGTATGAAGCGGTGAGTGTTGGAAATATGTCGACTCTGAAGCTAGTTTTTGTCATTTGTTATGGGTTAGCTGCTGTAGCTCCCGCACATAAACAGACTGTTTTCTATTGGCCTGTTGTAAAGTGATTATATTGTTCGTATATTTGCTACTGGACCTGCACTGATATGTAAATGAGCTGTGAACAGACGTGTGAATGATGACATTTGCGCATATAATTAATTACCGCGGCGCGCACGTATTTACGGCTAAAGGCTAATAGCGCTACTTTCTTTACTAGTTATGGGTCGGTCGCGAACGAAATGACTCTTAGAACCGGCTCTTTGAAGGGAACGACGGGAGACTGATCCTTATTGGGAGCCGTGTTTTCTCTTCCTCTCACTTTTTTTCTCTTCACGCCGCGTGCAGACTCGTGGTTTGACAGCGGCAGCGGCTAAAAACGAAACTTTGAGAAATTTGCGTGTACGTAGGATTTAAAAAAAAAAAAAAAAAAAAAAAACGAGCATATTTCACTGTAGTTTAGCATAAAATAAATAAGTCCCGGTTTAGTCCTTTTTCAGTTTCAGTCCTGCTTTAGACGTGCTTTAGTCCTGCTTGAAACAAAACAATCTGAAGAGCCACTTGGGAGCCAAAAGAACCAGCAGCTTTTAGTGAGCCGAGCCAAAAGAGCCGGTTCTCTAAAAAGAACTGGAATACCCATCACTAGTGTCTAGAATGTGATGCAAAAATGCCATTAAGCCAACCTACTGTCTGTAAATATGATGTAAAGAGGCAGAATAACAATAAATGTTGCCTAAATAAACCCAATTTAAAATCCACCAGAGCCAAACCTAAGTTTTTAAAACAATTCAACATTTACAGTGAATTTTTACATCACTAAATATATCGGCGATTATATCGGCAGCTCCAACTCCCATTATATTGGTTTCATATCGGCCATAGCAAAATCCATATCGGTCGGGCTCTAACTGTAACCAAATACAGTTACTCATAATTTGTACTCTAATTATGTAACTCTGGTACATGTAATCCTTTACGCCCCACACATTGTGCGTTACTGACATTTGTACTGAGTAAAATATTCAATTTTTTCCCCGTAATGCCACATTACAGCGTTACACCAAAAAAACAATGCATTATAGTAATTTGTTACTTTTATAACGCGTTACGCCCAGCAATGCCACCCAGTACCCCAGTAAAATGCTGAGAAGGTTTAACGGTATCAAAATTTGGATACCGCCCAACCCTATTAGTTATAGTTATAGTCAGTTATATAGACCCCTGCTCCACTTGAAATGATAACATCAAATTCTAAACACAAAATCTTTCTGAACGCTTGTGAGCTGCTCCTTTGCCCTCTACCTGTCTCTGCCTCATTACTCCAGCTCCCATTGACTTTGAATGGAGCGCCTCCGTGTTGTAAATGAGCAGAGCGGGCTTTGAAGTGCGCCTGTAAACGTGCGCGTCGTTTGGGTTGATTGGAAAAAGCAGCTTCGTTATAACTCGGCGCGGTGGCTCGGATACGAGGTGACGCTGATCCTGTGCAGTCCGGGCCCTGGGGCTGCTCACGGCTTTGATATGAAAGAGGAGCGGGCGTTTTCCCCAGACGCCGACACAGAAGAGAGTATCTACAGAGAAATATGGGACTATAGGCGCAAAAGTGTGCCAGGAATCGTAATGTAAATGTTTGCAATTATAACATAGTGTTCTAAAATGTATAAAAGATCACGTACTGAGCAATAATATGTGTTAAAAAATGTGTGAATGAAACATAAACACAAGTCCACATCTGTTTGTGACGAGGAAACTACATAAAAACATAGATCAAAAAATAAAAAGTGTAATATGAGCCCTTTAAAAATACTGATACTTTAAAATACTGTAGTAACTTGTGATAAAACTCAGTGTATTAGAACTTATTTGTGATTAAAACTAACTAGAAATAAACCAAGGACTAAGCGAGAACTAAACCAGGATGAAACCAGGACTAAATCAGAACTAAATCAGGACTAAACCAGAATTAAATCAGGACTAAACTAGGACTAAACCAGAACTAAACCAGGACTAAACCAGGACTAAACCAGGACTAAACCAAGATGAACTAAACCAGAACTAAACCAGGACTAAACAAGAACTAACCCAGGACTGAACCAGAACTAAACCACAACTAAACCAGGATGAAACCAGAACAAAACCAAGACTAAACCAGAAGTAAACCAGAAGTAAACCAGGACTAAACCAGAACTAAACCAGGACAAAACCAGAACTAAACCAGGACTGAACCGGGACTAAACCAGGACTAAACCAGGACTAAACCAGAACTAAACCAGGACTAAACCAGAACAAAACCAGGACTAAACCAGAACAAAACCAGGACTAAACCAGAACTAAACCAGAACAAAACCAGAACTAAACCAGGACTAAACCAGAACAAAACCAGGACTAAACCAGGACTAAACGAGAACTAACCCAGGACTGAACCAGAACTAAACCAGGATGAAACCAGAACTAAACCAGAACTAAACCAGGACTAAACTGGAACTAAACCAGAACTAACCCAGGACTAAACCAGGACTAATCCTGGCCTGGCTCTGCAGGTCCAGTTGTGATTGTATTTCCTTTTAGTTCTGTTTTCTACATTATTCATGGGACCTAATGGCTCTTTGATTTCCATCCTGAAGATAAAGCACTTACCAGAAACTAACCACTGATTCATAACAACTTACGCAAACAGAAACTGAGATGGAAATCAGAAAAAAAAAAAAAAAAGATCTCCATGGAGACCAAAAATGTTACCTAATGCACTTTTTATATCATCCACATCCTGATTGTAGCAGCTGATGTTTCAGAGAGGAAACCTGAGTCGCGTACTAATCGAGTTTGTGGTGAAGATTTTGTGCACTGTGAACTAAAAACAGGAAGCGGTGCAAAGTCAGAAACGTGCAAACTGTCTCCACACCGTCAGCACGATCACTGCATCTGCGACTCTCAAAACTTTCCACAACAACAGCGCCTAAAGATCTAAACCAGGACTATACCAGGACTAAACCAGGTCTGAAATGAGACTAAACCATGCACAAAATAGCACTATAGAGTCCGTTAGGGTGCATCGTTTGCCCCAATGTCAGAAATTCAACGTGTACCCAATTTTAAAATATGACAACACCAAATAAAATAAAATCTGTAGAATATTCGGTCAATTTAATAAAATCTACTGGGTCCATCAAGCCTCTTAAGTTCTAACGGTGTCCATTAGGCTTTTTCTCAAATAACTTTAAAAATAATGCATTTAGGGCCATGATGTCAATGAAAGTTGAATATAAATGTTGCTATTGCGCATCTTTTGGTACCAATTTTATATCTCTATCTTCACAAAATTCTAAGATATAACAATTTTGTCAAGATTTGGAGTATTTTTTCATAATTATCCAATATCCACAAAGGCCAGAGTCTGTTATTTCTGCCTGTATAAAAAAGTGGAGTAAGTGAGTGTGACGTCACCAGAACATCCCAGTGACAAGTACGGCTCAGAGTTTGGTAAACCCAAGTTTCCAGAAAGAATAAGGATGTTATTAAAGAAAAACTGATTTTTCAGCTCAGATTTAGGCTTCCACAGGCATTAAACTTCAGAGGCTTGGTGAAGCCAGAAAACATTAATAGAATTTCATGAAATTTCTCATGGAAGTTTACTTTGGCAAGTGTAAAAAGTTAATACTAGGTGCAGATTGTTTTTCCAAAAATTTGCAAAAAGTTGGGCAAATGATGCACCCTAGGGTCTGTCCATATGAAATCAACCGTTTTCAAGGAATCTCCCCTGTGAGCCATCTCACATTTGGCTGAGAAAAAAAAAAAAAAATCTAAAAATAACCAAATTAAAGAATCTAAAATTTTAGCTCAATCCCTTCAGTCGTTCCCGAGTTATGGCCTGTTGAAAAATTCCGTTTGAAATAAAGGAAGTTAATAGTAGATGTTTGTGTTACTTTAAACTAATCAGAATATAGAATAGAAACTAGGGTCCAAACAAGGGGCCAAAAAGGTCAAAATCGGTTTGTGACCATATTTGGGACTCTACACCATCCACATGAAAGCTCAGAAAAGTGTGAGATTTATGTCAGAAATGGTCATTCTCTCAAATATTCAGGTTCAACAGCTACTTTGTAAATATCTGCTTGGAGTAAATAGAGCTTGGACTTTTTTTTTTTTTTTTAAGAAATAAAACAAAAAACAAAAAGTGTGAACCATGTGATTATGTAAATCAATTGGGGTAGGACACTAAGATTTTTATACTTCGTCCTACTCCTTTTGTAGCCTGATTAATCAGCCGGTTTGACCTTGCAGAATTAGAATTTGTTCGCTCAACAGTAGGCGGGTACTTTTTTTATTTAACCAATCTCTATTATTTGGTCATAACATATGTAATGCGCTGCTAACGGGGTTAACTGGTATATTAAGTTTTCCCAAATCCCGTAGGAAGAAATAATAACCTCTTTCCCCTTGACAAAATTCACCAAACATTCTCTTTGTTCCGGCTTTAAATCCTCGATCTTGGGAATCATTGCCAAAACAGAATATATCACTCTTCGCTGATTGGCTGGTGCCTGAACTCACACTTCCGGGGTTTTTGCGAACCGTCTAGTGTGTTCTGATTCCTTATCTAGTCGCTGGAGAGAAATTAAATTGAGCAGAGGCACTAAGTGGCACCAGCCTGGATACTCCTTTTGAGCACCAGGTCCCAAAAATGTTCATGTACTTATCCCTGTTTCTGTGATTGTTTTTAAATTTTGCTGTACCTCAAACAAATAAAATGAATGAATGAAACTTAAATTCCATAGCTATAATCATTTCTTTACATCTATATTTACACATTTCCATATTTTGGCTTTTTTTGAGCTCATACAGTTCCAGATTTTGACCCCACAAACTTACATACAAAAACTTTTCCTTGTTGTTCGGACTTTGACCATTTTAAAGAGATGAATTGCCCTTAAATTATGAGTACTTTCTCTTTCAATAAAAAGTTTCTGAATATTTTTTGGGGTCGTTCTTTCGTTTTTGCCTTGTACATATTTTTTGCTGTCTGGAAACTTATCAGATCCTTAAGTTTTAAAATGTTTGGAGTGATAAATAGCTGGTTGGTGTGATCGTAAAGTCCAACGTTATGAATTATTCGTAGCGCTGTTTTTTGTAATATGAAAAATGGTTTCCAATATTGTTTTAGAATTATTGCACCATATTTAACATAATGTGCTTCAATCTGGGGTAACTACAGAACAATAAAGTGTATGTAGAGTTTTCTGATCCGGTTTTGGCTCCGAGTTTAGTTTTGTTTAGACCAGACTGAGACCTTGTTTAGTTCCCGACTTCATTAAAAAAGGTAAACAGGAGGTCCCATGTAGCCTGCTAGTGTTTTGAGCGTAGAGAATATCTGGATGTTTATCATTCTGAGCGAGTACCGAGTTTGCGTTTCAACATCACAAACCATTATCATTCTAAATCTGCTGTTCTCAAACTTTCCACACCAACACCACTGAATAAGATAATATGTGGTTTTCTGAGCATAAACAAGATCTAAACCAAGACTATATCAGATCTAAATGGGCCCATGTGACGCATTTTCTGATCCGCAGTATCACAGAAACACAAACAGACCTGGAGTTGTGTTCAGTTTCATAACACACAAACCCTGCATAATCTGTGTGTCATTCATTCATTTGTTTTTCAAAATAAAAGATAAAAAATAAAAGAAAACGAAAAAAGAACAACTGTATCTTCTTCATTATTTGTCTCCAAAACCAAAATGAAAAAAACAGATAATGATTCGTTTTTTCAGTTTTTCATTTTGTGTTTAAATGGAAAATGGAAAAGCAGATAATGGACTAAACAAGGACTAAACCAGGTCCGGGACCAGACCGGGACCAGACCAGGACAAGACCAGGACTGAGACCAGAACCAGACCATGACTGAGACCAGGACCAGACCATGACTGAGACCGAGAGACCGAGATTGAGACCGGGACCAGACCAGGACTGAGACCAGGACCAGACCAGAACTAAGACCAGCACTGAGACGGGGACTGAGACCGGGACCAGACCAGGACCAGGACTGAGACCGGGACCAGACTGGGACCAGACCAGGACCAGACCAGTACTAAGACCAGCACTGAGACGGGGACTGAACCAGGACTGAACCAGGTCTAAACCAGGACTGAGACCGGGACCAGACCAGAACTAAGACCAGGACTGAGATAGGGACCAGACCAGGACCAAACCAGAACTAAGACCAGGACTGAAACAGGGACTGAGACTGGGACCAGACCGCGACTAAGACCAGAAATGAGACCAGAAATGAGGCCAGGACTGAGACCGGGACCAAGACCAGGACTGAGACCAGTTCAGTCCTGGTTCAGTCCGGCATCTCAGTTTAAGTCACGTAAACGAGAAACGTCTGTAATCTTTTTTTTTTTCCATTTTTCATTTAAACACAAAATCTAAAACTGAAAAAAACTAATTGTTATCTGTTTTTTTCATTTTGGTTTTGGAGATAAATAATGAAGAAAATAGTTGTTTTTTCATTTTCTTATTTTTGGTTTTATTTTGAAAAGCGAATGAACGAATGACACACGAATTCAAAACACAACTCCAGGTCTGGAACTGCCCATCCCCACTGAACTAATGGTAAAACGAGCTGTTGATTTGAAAACTTCATGACATCACAAGGTGGAGCAGAGCATTTTGAGCTTTGGAGATGTGGACAAACTAATCATAAAGAGTTACTCAAACGTGTGAATGAAACAAAACACAATTCCAGGTCTGTTTTTTGAGGAGACAACAGGTCGTCTCGTGCAGCTCGCTAATAGAGAATAAATGTGTGCATGTGATTCTGATTCTGAGCGTGTATCGAGTTTGCGTATTCATTTGTGAGTAAATTGCATCGGTAGATTAAAGAGCGTTTCAGATTCTGGTCACTTCTCGGGCTCAGATCCAACAGTAACTCCGTTTGAACAAATATTTAGAGGATTGGAGCCGAGCTGAGATGACAAAGGACGGAGCGTAATATCAGAGACGGATCACTGTTACTGGAGCCGCTGCAGCGTTTATGTTCACCATTTAGACGAAAAAATGAAATAAGGCCAAGAATAAGACTAAACCAGGTCTAAACCAGGTCTAAGCCAGGTCTAAATCAGGTCTAAACCAGGTCTAAACCAGGTCTAAGCCAGATCTAAACCAGGTCTAAGCCAGGTCTAAGCCAGGTCTAAGCCAGGTTTAACCCAGGACTAAACAGGTCTAAAGCACCTTTCTACACACACTGATCGCTGTTTACCAGGAACACCCCACAAGAACTAAACCAGGACTAAACCAGGACTGACCAGGACTAAACCAGGTTTAACCCAGGGCTAAACTAGAAAACTCTACTAAACCAGGACTAAACCAGGACTAAATCAGGACTGAAATAGAGATAAATTAGATCTAAACCAGGACAAATTAGTTTTAACTCAGGACTAAACCAGATCTAAACCAGGACTAAATCAAAACTAGACTAGATCTAAACCAGGACTAAACCAGATCTAACCCAGGACAAACCAGGTTTAACCCAGGACTAAACTAGATCTAAACCAGGACTAAACCAAAACTAGACTAGATCTAAACCAGGACTAAACCAGGTCTAAACCAAGACTAAACCAGATCTAAACCAGGACTAAAGTCTCCAGTCTTGACATTGTCACTTAGCTTTTGTAAACCAGGTCTAAACTAGGATTTTACAAGGTCTAAACCAGGTCTAACCCAGGTCTAAAACAGCCAGAACTAAACCAAGAATAAACGAGGACTGAACCAGGACTGAAATAGAGCTAAACTAGATCTAAACCAGGTCTAAACCATGTCTAAAACAGGTCTAACGCAGGTCTAAAACAAATCTGAACCAGGAGTAAACCAGGCCTAAACCAGGTCTAATCCAGGTCCAATCCAGGTCTAACCCAAGACTAAACCAGGTCTAAAACAGGCCTAACCCAGGTCT
This sequence comes from Boleophthalmus pectinirostris, assembly GCF_026225935.1. Lineage (NCBI taxonomy): Eukaryota > Metazoa > Chordata > Actinopteri > Gobiiformes > Gobiidae > Boleophthalmus > Boleophthalmus pectinirostris. The sequence continues at coordinate 33,208,664 of NW_026571047.1, forward strand.
AAAACAGGCCTAACCCAGGTCTAAAACAGGTCTAACCCAGGTCTAAAACAGGCCTAACCCAGGTCTAAAACAGGCCTAACCCAGGTCTAAAACAGGCCTAACTCAGGTCTAAAACAGGCCTAAACCAGGTCTAAACCAGGTCTAAACCAGGTCTAAACAGATGTAAAACCTCCTTTTCTTAACGCTGACCGGTCTAAGACACATTCTTGAAGTATGCAGTGATTAATATTTCAGTCACAGTTTTCGCCGAGCCCGCTGAGGTGTCAGATCACATACTCCTTACCCACAATGCTCTGGGGCGCTCATTATTGTGAAGGACTGGAGTCTGTTATTTAAGAGGAAGTGCTCCAAACAGGATATCGATCGAGACCAATCAGAGCGCGGGCGAACGAGACACAACAGCAAAACATACGGGGAGAGAAAGTGATTCAATCCAGAGGCAACAGCAGTGGATTTATACAGAGGATTACCTGCGCTCCACTGCAGAAATGAATATATGTATGGAGAGAAGGGACGTGAAAAGAATCAAAAATCAAACACTAATTGATATTGAAACTAATATCGAAACTATATCCTCATTTTTCGCAAATATCGATACAAAAAAGTGCCATTGACAGGACAGAAATGAGCCTAAAGAGGAGGTATTCTGCAAAATCGATTTTCTTTAGCTTTATCCTCCATGTTATAACGTTCCCTCGTCAAAAAAAATGCCTAAAGAGGTTTTAGACCAGAAATGGGCAATTATTTTTTCCACAGGGCCACACGAGAAAAAGAGAAAAGTACTGTATTATCGAGGGCTGGTGTGAGATAGTATTTTGACCCCACTATAGTAAAGTGACTCCCCTATAGGATTTTGACGCCCTTTATTTTATTTTTTTTTAGTAGTTACTTATCTGATCATTATTTCTCATGTCATTTACTTTTATTATATATTTCTACGTATTCACTTTCTTTTAAGGTATTTTAAGGAATGTTTTGATGCATAACGACTTGGTATTTTGTGTAAATGTAACGTGTTGTTAAAATTGCATATAAATAGCAATCTTGTCACTTTTTATATTGTATTTTACATTGTTATGGTTTTTAGTTTGCTCTGTTCAGATAATCCTTCATCATAATGTCAATCTAGGCAATGGTTTGTAAAAATAACAACCTCGAATTTAGTAATGTTGTGTTATAATAAACATATTGGGGGTCAGATTACTATAGTCATAGGATTTTGACCTTTTATATATAATTGATCATTGTCAATATTCAACCAACATTACTTGTTACTTTACATCATAATAACTATAATAAACATATTGGGGGGTCAGATTACTATAGCCATAGGTTTCCCCTGTTTAACTACTCAACTGATCAGCCCTGTTTATTTAAACAAGATTCCAAATTATTATGCATCACTTTGTTTACCGAACTAATTAATAACTACTTATCTAATTTTCAGTAAAAGATGTGTTTAAACAACTAAGTCATTTTTAACATTCAAAAGTTATAATCAACATACAAAAATGCATCTGAGTTCTTCAAGAAACACTTTTATGTGAATATGTTTTCATTTGCAGATGTAGTATTAATATTCAAATTTTTTCTATTAGAAGTCAAGTTCTTATTAATAAAATATAGATTTTCATAGGGGGGTCAATATTTTATAGGGGCCCGGGGTGAGAATCCTATTATGGTATGTTGACCCCGGGGTCACCTCACCGCGGGGTCAAAATCCTATACCATACCGAGCCAAAATAGAATACATACATCCCGAATTTCAGAGTTCTGGTGTGGTATTTTGACCCCACGGTGAGGTGACCACCTAAACCATGTCTAAACCAGGACTAAACCCGGTCTTGACATTGTCATTGAGTTGTTGTTAACCAGGTTTAAAGCAGGACTAAAGCAGGACTAAACCAGGTCTAAACCAGGTCTAAACCAGGTCTAAAACAGCCAGACTAACCACGGTCTAACCCAGGACTCACTCAAGACTAACCCTAACCCTTTTACCTCAGTAGATGTGGTACATTTACTTTTTTACTTGAGTATTTTTATTTATTTTATAATTTATTTATTTATTTTTGCACTTTTGTTCCAGTATCTATACTTTTATTTAAGTGACAAGACTTCTTCCAGTACAGGGGGAAAGGGTGGAGGGGGGTCCTTTTTCTGTACATTGCTTGACCTGACCTGATAAATAAATACATTAAAAAATCTTCACTCACCAAACCTCTTGCGCGTCCACCAGTGCGGCTCTTTAAACATGGTGAACTTGACCTCGGGGTGCAGCCTGAGCCGGTCGTACAGGTCCGTGGTCCCGCATTTGGGTTGTCCGATGATGTAAAAATACGGAAGACATCTCAATCTGAACCACCTTCCCTCCCTGTTCAACAAATGCTCCCGTAAAGAACCACGGAGCTGCTGGAAAACCGCCCGGAAGCGCCGCGAGTATCGTCCGTAGAAGTTGTTTTGGTAAGGGTCCGAGCTCAGGTTGCCGTGGTATTCCTGGTACCAACACGGATTCTTCAGACCGGGAAGGAATCTCCGAGGGACCACGGAAAATAACTGGAAAATACATAAAAGATTTGTGTTATTATCATCAGAGGAGGCTGTCAGTTAACTAGTTAAAAGGTGCAGTGCGTAACATTTCTGGTGGAGGGTCCGTCACCTGCTTGTCTTCACTGAGAAGTTTTTGCTTTGTCTAGAATGTTCCACAGTAGAGATTAAACCTGTTTATCCCAAGGGAAACAACTATAGGCTACATTACAGGTCAGATCTATGGAGAGGCGCCCTATTCACAAATGCATTTTTAAGCAATAGAAATACTCGTAATGAATAAATGCTAGATAGATGTGTTTAATGTCATATCACGGAACATTCCCGGCAAAGCCATAACATCTCCACAGAGACCAGCAGGTGACAAAGCCTCCTCCTGAAAAGCTGCGCAATGCACCTTTACGGTTAAAGTTAAAGTTAATTAGTGTGCAAATGAAAGACTGAATAAAGAACTAGACTGTGTGTGAGTGTGCGTTCAGTCAAGTGAAGCTCATCGAGGCTGCAGTTATAGGAGCAAATCTGGAGCTGGGTTTCATATTAATTTATATTTATATTCACAGTCTATGTTAAAAATCCAAGATAAAACTCAAAATTAGTAATCAGAACTTAATTGTATAGATTCTAATACTCCACTTTGAATCTAGATACCGTATTTTCCAGGTTATTAGGCGCTCTGGATTATAAGGCGCACTGTCATTAAATGATCTATTTTCAAACTTTTTTCACAAATAAACCACGTGGGACTTTAAATGAAACACAACAGTGTGATGGGTGAGTGGTTTTGTTTGTTTGTTCGTTCACGGTGACTCTGGGCTTTGTTCAGTTGTGGCGTGTAGGGAGGGTGCTGTCTGGGACCAACGGATTGTCGTCGTGTTCGCAGTGACTCAGTTGTTCAGTCGTGTCTAGAAGTGGCACGTTGCACTCGCTTTTTCGGTTCGTTCCTTCCGTTCCGTTCCTCGTCGGCGTGGAGTGATGAGTGTGTCCGTGGGTGTTTTTCGCTGTGCGGTCGCTGTCTGCTCCGTGTGTGTTTGCGTGTTCTGCGGGTGGTGCGGCTTTGTAGTTTACTGAAGTCGTACTGGTACACCCGAGTGGATTCGTGTATGGGGCGCTCTGGATTGTGGCGTCATTTTTTGATGCGGTTAGAGGTTTAAGACCATGTCTAATCGTCTGTAAAATACTGTAGTTTTTGTAGACTCAAAACTTTTAATTTCATACATCTCAACTGCTTTTTGTTTGTTTATTTTCCTGTGTGTGACCTGGATGAACGTGCTGACGTCTTCTGTGTCGTCACGGTTCGCTTAGAAAAAAAGTTGTACTTTTCGGTTTCTGAACGCTCTGATTTCCGGCGTGAACACGTGAGTAGGTTAAACATTATGTGCGTTAACCGGCACCGGCACATTTCTCTGTCGGCCTGAAAACTCCCACTGTGAAACACTCCATTTGACGGAGCCTCCACCACAAAAGTTACACGATGCACGCAAGGGGGAAAAGTTGAAAAAACAAAGTGTTAAAAGTGTGTGTTCTGCGGGTGGTGCGGCTTTGTAGTTTACTGAAGTCGTGCTGGGACACCCGAGTGGATTCGTGTATAGGGCGCTCTGGATCGCTGATCGTTTTTTGATGGGGTTAGAGGCTTAAGAGCTCGTCTAATAGCCCGGAAAATACGGTACTTTGCAGTGACAGAATAGACCTTCTTCACAACAGCTCGCGTATTTTCCAGCAGCTTCATAAATCTGCCCCATCACCAAATTTTCATCCAACAAGGTCGACAAAGGATAAACATTCTAACATGAAGAATTTATCCACAACTATCACAGTAAGAAAGACGAAAACTTAAAGGAGAACAACAACGACACATTGGTGAACTACTCCTGAGCAAAACTAACATTACGGTCATGAATAAAACATAAGTAATAAGTAACTCATTAATAAGTAACTTGTTCACTCAGACTGATTCTAGAATTAAAATTCAAATAAAAAATCTATTTCATGATGTCGATATGAGAATAGATAGACAGATTTGTGCGGTTGGAATGCTACAGATGTTCAGAGTTACATGTTTAACATTTAAACTGCACAAATCTCTCTGTCTATGCAAATATCAACATCATGAAATCGATTTTAAAGTTTAATTGTAGAATCAGTCTGAGTGAACAAGTTACTAATGTTTTATTCATCACCATAACATTAGTTTTGTTCAGTGTGTCACTAATGCGTCGTTCGTTGTTCACCTTTAAGTTTTCGTCTTTCCTTATCCTTTGTGGACCTTGTTGGTTGAAGATTTGGTGATGGGGCAGATTTATGAAGCTGGTGGAAAATACGCGAGACATTTCTACAGATATTTTGCCATAAAAAAACATTAATGTAAGTGACGTTTACCCTACACCGCGGCACTTCCGGCTATTTTGAAGAAGGTCTTTTATGGCAGAAAGTTCAGTAGTTACCACGGTGACACAATTCACACCAAACACAGACAAAAAAGTTTTAAGATCTCAAGAAAAACTCAAGAAAGAAAGGGCTACAAAATGGATTCAAACAGCACATTTTCATAAAAATTTAAAACACAGTGGAGCACTTTGTGTATTACCACATGACATCACAAGGTCGAACATAGTGGGTTTTTTTCTGTTTCAGACAAGAACTCAGCCTAAATCTGTAGGGTTTGTGTGTTAAACATGTGTGAACGAAACAAAACACAACTCCAGGTCTGTTTGTGACGAGGAAACATTAAAACGCAGATCAGGAAATAGAGTAATGTGGGCCTTTTGAAGCTAATCTTGAGATGACTTTGTAAATGTCGAGTGGAGACACGTGTAATGATCTGGAGAATAATCAGGTTTATCAGCTCATTTGGTCTTTAATAAATGAAATGAGGAGTGTCTGACCTCCGGGACCCTGCACAAAGACAAAGTGAAGAGGATTTAAACACGTCAATACAGAGAGAGGAGCCCATACACCAAACACGGGCCACATACGGCTCTTTGGTCGACTCTGAGCTCATTTGGAATCAAAAGAAACATATTTAATCATTTTACCTCGTGCATGGACTAAAGCTGCATTGATTTTATTTTAGAGGGTTTTTTTTATGATATTTTTTGTAAGGCAGACTCACTTTTTCATTGATTAGTCATAACAAACTCTTGCCAGTCTGACCAGCTCGTCAAAACAATGATATTTACTGATTTTTATAAAGAAATACAATTAATATTATGCACAACTGAGTTAAGCATTTTGGCCCAGCCCTTCATAATATTTTCTGTTTCTCATCGAACTTTTACATTTGAGTTCACCTATATTTCCTACAGGTTTAAATTAAAAGTGCATTGTGTAACTTTTCTGCTTGACTCTGTATGTAGTTGTTATTGTTTTTCCCTGGACTGTTCTACAATATTGCATTTAATTTAACTATCTCCATGGAGACAAGCAGCCGCATCACCAGGCCAAGTTACAGGTCAGATCTGTGGAGATCTGAGTCCTGGTTCAGTTCTGGTTTAGTCCTGGTTTAGTCTTGGTTTGTTCTGGTTTAGTCCTGGTTTAGTCCTGGTTCAGTTCTGGTTTAGTCCTGGTTCAGTTCTGGTTTAGTCCTGGTTTAGTTCTGGTTTAGTCCTGGTTTAGTCTGGTTCAGTTCTGGTTTAGTCCTGGTTCAGTTCTGGTTTAGTTCTGGTTTAGTCCTGGTTTAGTTCTGGTTTAGTCCTGGTTCAGTTCTGGTTTAGTTCTGGTTCAGTTCTGGTTTAGTTCTGGTTTAGTCCTGGTTTAGTCCTGGTTTAGTTCTGGTTTAGTCCTGGTTCAGTTCTGGTTTAGTTCTGGTTTAGTCCTGGTTCAGTTCTGGTTTAGTCCTGGTTTAGTCCTGGTTCAGTTCTGGTTTAGTTCTGGTTTAGTCCTGGTTCAGTTCTGGTTTAGTTCCTGGTTTAGTCTTTCAGTTCCTGGTTTAGTCCTGGTTTAGTCCTGTTTTCGTTCTGGTTCAGTCCTGGTTTAGTCTTGGTTCAGTCCATGGCATATTCAGCGCAAAAGCTTTGATATAATCTTGGGTTAACGGGCGGGTGCGGGCAGGTGCTGGCAGGTGCTGGCAGGTGCGGGCGGGTGCGGTGCTGTACTGCGCAGGTGCGAGTCTCCAGAAATGGGACTCTGCGCTGTTGGGCTCCTTTACAGAATAAATGAATCTTCGGTTCGTTACATAAAGAAGGAGGAAAATAACAAAAGGACGACAACAGCGATAAGTTTTAAGAAGGATGTAAAAAGGTTTGAACCTGTTCTGCATGAGAAAAGTGTACAAAGTGTGCGGTGAGGGGATTTACAGACTTAAAACAGATAAAATAATTGTAAAATATAAAGCTGAATACTTTGCGGATTTCACCTATCGCGGTTATTTTTAGAACGTAACCCCCACGATAAACGAGGGACCACTGTATTTCAAATTAATTTGAAACGGTTGAATAAAAAATAAGGCTAAATCATGGCTGTGATACTAAAAGTCTTTGGTAAACTACTTTTTGTTCTTGTGCAAAATTCATATGAAACCACCCATTTTAATCACCAAAACAGTGAAAATGTCAAATGTGTTGCATAAATGACTTTCCTTCCTCTGAACGAGCAACGAAACTGTAGCTGAAACTAAATAATTCAGTAAAATACACCGAAAAATACTCTTGGCGATATATCGATACAGCAGCCCACGATATCGATACTGTATCATCACATTAAACGATAAAATATATTGATAATTCGATATTTTTGCACACCACTACATAGTGCACCTTTAAATTAAGGCATTTTAAGGTAATAGGTAAATGTTCAGGTGCAGAATCCTTATTGATATTGACTGTCTGAAGCTCTGTTACTCAATTTAGAATTTAATCTGATCTTTATTTTAATACAATGACCAGAAAGAACTGACTTATGTGGAAGTACAGGATCACGAACGCTGGCTCCTAAAAATGTGGTCTTTAAATCCATTTTGTATTTCTTCTTGAGTTTTGAGAAAATCTTAAAACTTTTTTGCCAGTGTTTTTCTTGTGTGCGTCGTGTCACTGTGGCAGGGTGATCGGACGTCCCTATTTCCCCGCGACAGTCCCAGTTTTGTGTCCCCTGTCCCAGCAGATTTATCCTAAACCAGTGATTTGTCCCAGTTTTATACAAGAAATGTCCCAGGTGTCGCTATTTTTGACCAATCTGATCCCTGCCAACAGTAAAGAGAGGCAGAAATTGACATTTGTTTAAGTAAAATACAGAAAAGCTGTTTAAAAATGACCAAAACACAAAGAAAATGTGACTATACTGACTATACTGCCGAGTACAGAACAATTCTCCTTAATTACGACTCGTTTCACAATTTTACTACCACCAACCACCACAAACCAGGAATGTCGCAGTTTTTTATTTCGAAAATGTGGTCACCCTACACCATCGCTCAACATTCTACCATAGACAGACATGTAGATCCCCGCAGCGTGAGGCCACTGATTTGTTGACCTTGTCTATGGAATCGGACACAGGAGAGATTGCTAGATTACTCAAACATGCATAAATGACTCTAAAACAGGGGTGTCAAACATACGGCCCGGGGGCTGGATCCGGCCCTCCAAGACCTTTAATCTGGCCCTCGGCTGATTTTCTATTAAAATCTTGTTAATTTTCTGTGGTGTTTATCACAGCAGCGTCTCCAGCGTCTCTGTACGTGGCCCCTCCCACCAGAGCAGCACAAATGAAGACTTGTCTCTTTCCAAACGCTCTTAAAGGACGATCGTTTTGACTGTTGACCGTGACACCCTCATCAGAAAAATGTCCAACATGAGAAAAGTGGAGCCGAGTGCAGGATTTTACAAGAAAAATTTACTTATTCCTGTTTGCAAACAAGTTAATGTTAAAACATTGTGTTGAAATTGTATTTTCTTAAAGGTTCAGGTTGTTCATAATATTATAATATTTTGTAAAAGAAAGAGTTCATCAATTAAAGATTTCTGTAATAGATTTGCGTTTCTCTGCACAAATTGCTATTTTTGGGGAATATATGCTATTTTTATTTTTATTTTTCTGGCCCCTTTGGGATCAGAGTAGGTTGGATATGGCCCCTGGACCAAAATGAGTTTGACACCTCTGGTCTAAAACCACTTCAGACATGTTTTTGATGATGGAACAACGTTAGAACATGGGAGAAAAAAATAAATAAAATTGATTTAGCAAAAATATCCTCTTTACTTGCTCTTACTTCCAACAAACTGTTTAAAAGTTTGCTTTATTTGGAATGTTTCACAGTACATTAAACCTTTCTACCTTCATGGAGACCAAACCAGAAAAGAAAAAACAAAACCAGGCAAGTCTGTGCAATTAATCGAATTTTGATCGCGATTTCAATTTGTACGTCAAACAATCTCCAAACTTATAATTGAGTTGAAACAATTAAAGCTTAACAAAGTTTATTTTGGGATATTTTTATATAAGTAAGTATATTTAAATATAGAGAGTATAGAGTAGAGTATATTTTAAATATAGAGATTGTAGAACAGCTGGATATATAGTTTATTTTGGATACATTTATGTTTTTCTATGCCTTATTTCATGTTCAATGTATAATTTTATTAATTTTATGTTTTATACTACTTATATAAAACTGCTCTAAGGTTCATATTTATAGCCTATATTTATTTTCAATTTGAAAGTTTTGCATAAATTATCAATAACAAAGTGTTGAGACAGAGAGAAATGCTGAATAAGATAAGATATGAATAAATACATTGTGTAACAAAAAAATTATCGTTTGAATAATCGTGATTTCAATATTGACAAAAAGAATAATAATGATAATGATTTTTTTTCCACAATCAAGCAGCTCTAGTTCCAGGTCAGATCTGTGGAGAGGCGACCCCGCTCACAGTCAGAATGTTTGTTTTTCTAGGTATTTTTGAGCTATAAAACCACCTGGAAGTGAATAAATATAATTCAGAGCGAGGGATGTAACTATAACCGAAATATTGTGATATCGTATCGTCAAAGTTCTTACAATAATATCATGAACAGTATCACAATATATCGAATTACAAGTCTCTTTGCTTAAATTAAGAGTTATGGTGCAGCAATAGCAAAAAACAAAAAAACAACAGGGAACTTTATAGACCATGATGCTTTGCTCCATTTCAGTGTATGTGCCAACTTGTGTGATGATTGGGTGAATATTTAGCCCACAGATGGTTCAGAAATTGCAGAAATTGCCTAAATCCTTTATAATGGCGTGACCTTTCAATTGACCTGTGTGACCTCAAATGACCTTGGATCGTCACCAAACTTTTTTTTTTTGCGACATCGGGCACAGGGGCTTGACCCACGTACCAAATTTGGTGACAATCGGTCCATAAATAGCGGAATTATCGCGGGTGGACAGACACACAGACACACAGGGTGAATACAAAACCTGGTCAAGGCTTCAGGGACCAGGTTCTAAACACTCTGAAGACTTAGTTCTTTGGATTAAATCTTGTCAAGGTGTTTTAAGAGGAAAAAGTAGCGTATATTATAAGAGTTTTGTTTAGCCTCCACAAAATATCACAATAAATATCATATCGTGAGATGTGTATCGTGAAAATATCGTACCGAGAGATTTGGATATTGTTACTAGGGATCGGCATGATTAGTCAATTAATTGGGCGGCAGTAGTTCAGTTGGTGGAGCATTCGCCCACTGATCTGAAGGTTGGCGGTTCGATTCCAGCTCTCGACATAAACGTCACAGGTTGAGCGGTCAGACCCACTGACCCACAGGTTGGCTGGTGTGATTCCAGCTCCCACAGATGAATGCTGTCGTTGTGCCCTTGGGCAAGACACTTAACCCACCTTGCCCATAGTGTCTGCGTACACTGGTGTGTGAATGTGTGTGTGAATGTGTGTGTGAATGGGTGAGTGGTTCCTTGTTGTAAAGCGCTTTGAGTGTCTTGAAGTTGGAAAAGCGCTATAGAAAAATGTGACCATTTACCAATTGATCATTAAGAATTTCATCGATTACGTTAATTTTAATTGACAAACCGAATGTAGGTTGCTGTGTGTAGCGTAGAGTGACCAAACAGGTACATGTGTCTCTGCATCAGAAGGAGCGAGACATAAACAGTGGGTCAGTCTGCAACGTGCCGAAGCACAAATGCGTATTTAACGATGATTTGTACAAGAAATTCCACACTTTCCCTGTTGCGTTCGGGACAAGTGTGAGTCCATGTGCACAGTGTATAAAGCAGCACATATGTTTCTGTGTCCAATGGGAAAAAAGGTTTTGCCAGGTGAGAGTCGCTCAATGTGGATGACGAGGCCCCGCCCCCCTCCCCCCGTACGCTGTCCTGGTTTTGACAAACACAAATCTGGTCACACTGACCTGTATTCACCTGAGTCATGTCTTTTAATCCAACAGAAATTGAACCACATCAGCGACACAAGAGCTGTTTCTTTTTCTTCGTTTAGTTTATGCAAATTAGCGATGTGGTTTTAAGTTTCGTTTCTGTGAGACTTGTACAAAACTGAATTAAACACATTATAATCTCAAACAGGCTGATGTGGCTCTAGAGTCGTTACGGTTTATATGTCATAAAGTTGAATTTATTTATGCAGATTAGTGCAGATAGTAATAATAATGATGATCATTTTAATATAAAAACGTTAATGATTAATCGATAATCAGTGTTGGGAAGGTGACTTTTAAAATGTATTCCCCTACAGATTACAGATTACAGAGCCCAAAATGTAGTTTGTAACGGAATCCATTAAATTACTTAAAGTGAGTAATGTAATCTGAATACTTTGGATTACTTGATTTGCTGTAGAGAAGCAAAGACGAGGAAATCATGACCTAAGATGTTTTGTCTGATAAAAGAAAATAAAAAACCCAGACTTTACTTAACCAAATTAAAAATATTATTGATAGAAGAGGAGGAGACACAGCATGATTTAGTCCTGGTTTAGACCTGGTTTAGTCCTGGTTTTAGTCCTGGTTTAGTCCTGGTTTAGACCTGGTTTAGACCTGGTTTAGACCTGGTTTAGTCCTGGTTTAGTCCTGGTTTAGATTAGACCTGGTTAGTTTAGTCCTGGTTTAGACCTGGTTTAGACCTGGTTTTAGTCCTGGTTTTAGTCCTGGTTTAGACCTGGTTTAGTCCTGGTTTAGTCTGGTTTAGACCTTTAGTCCTGGTTTAGTCCTGGTTAGTCCTGGTTTACCTGGTTTAGACCTGGTTTAGTCCTGGTTTAGACCTGGTTTAGTCCTGGTTTTACTGGTTTAGTCCTGGTTTAGTCCTGGTTTAGTCCTGGTTTAGACCTGGTTTAGACCTGGTTTAGTCCTGGTTTATTCCTGGTTTAGACCTGTTTAGTCTTGTTTAGTCCTGGTTTTTAGTCCTGGTTTAGACCTGGTTTTAGTCCTGGTTTAGTCCTGGTTTAGTCCTGGTTTTAGTCCTGGTTTTAGTCCTGGTTTTAGTCCTGGTTTAGTCCTGGTTTAGTCCTGGTTTGTTTAGACCTGGTTTAGTCCTGGTTTAGTCCTGGTTTAGACCTGGTTAGTCCTGGTTTAGTCCTGTTTTAGACCTGGTTTAGTCCTGTTTAGACCTGGTTTAGTCCTGGTTTAGACCTGGTTTACTCCTGGTTTAGTCCTGGTTTAGTCCTGGTTTAGTCCTGTTTTAGTCCTGGTTTAGTCTTGATTTTAGTCCTGGTTTTAGTCCTGGTTTAGCCCAAAATGTGAAAACAGGAAAATACCGCGGTGTAATCCATTTATTTCAACAAAGTAACTGTAATCTAATTACCACTCACTGAAACAGTAACTGTAACTGAAAACAGTTACTCATCATTTGTACTCTGATTACGTAACGCCGGTACATGTAATCTGTTACTCCCCAACTCTGTCGAGAACATTTTATCGAAAGCCCATCCCTAACTGTTACATTCCTAATCGTGAGCTTTTGCAATAAGAGGCTCATACGGTGACGATATCGTATTGTGAGACTTGGATATCGTTACACCCCTATTCAGAGCTGTTTAATGTCATACTGTGGAACATTCCAATGGCGTATCCATGGAAACAAGAAGGTGACAGACCCGTACTCACATGAGGATCGGTGTCCATGAGCTCCTTCAGTTTGGGTTTCCGTCTTTTGCTGCTAAACTCCACTTTGTCCTGTATCGACTTCACCACCAGCTTCATCTGCTCGTAATCCCTCAGCAGAGACGCGTTCCCCGCCGTCGCCGCCACCAGGGGGCCCGAGCTCCCCACCGCCCCGAACTGGCACGGCGACGGCGTCAGCATCAGCCCCCCCTTATCGCCGGTGAGCACGTACGACGCCATGATCAGAAACATGACCGCCAGCCCGAAGAGAAAACTGCAGATCCGAATTTGCCGCACGTTGTTGATGCCGCTCCATCGTTTGGGCAAGTCCCTCCTGACCTCCAAAACGGCGAAAAGATTCATGAGCGTCGTGTCCACCTGGAGCAGCAGCGGTCTCTTGCGATACTCGTCCGAAGTCTGTCCCAAAAGGCGGTACTTGTAGTCTGCGTCGGCCATTTTGTGCCCATAAGTGGGGCCGGGAGCGTGGCTAGCATGAAGGTCTGAGTGGAGAGCGCGGTCGGGTTTGTAGTTGGATTCCCGCGTGGTGGTGGTTCGTAGGAGGAGCCATTTCAGAAGATGACGAATCCCTAAAAACAGAGCAGATTTAATAAGCAGAGTTTCAGTAAAGAGCTGTGACTCATGGGTGAGGATGGAGGATAAAGAGAAGTAAAAACACGTCGTTAAGGTTTTCTCAAGAACAAATTTGTTGGCGTAACATTTTAGTCATTTTTGGTTTTCCGGATAATTTGGCTTTAAAAGGGCCATTGTGTAACTTTGCGGTTTAGTCTAGTCCTGGTTTAGTCCTGGTTTAGTCCAGGTTCAGTCCTGGTCTAGTCCCGGTCTAGATTTATTTATTTATTTATTTCTATGGTAATTTAACATTAGAATGTGTAGTCCTGGTTTAGTCCGGGTTCAGTCCGAGTTCAGTCCGAGTTTAGTCCGAGTTTAGTCCGAGTTTAATTCTGGTCTAGTCCCTGTCTAGATTTATTTATTTAAATTGATTGATTGATTTGGTAATTTAACATTAGAATGTGTAGTCTGGGTTTAGTCTGGGTTTAGTCCTGTTCAAGTGCTGTTCAAGTCCTGGTTTAGTTCTGGTTTAGTTCTGGTTTAGTCCTGCCTAGTTCCGGTCTAGATCATTTTTTTGATAATTTAACAGTAGAACGTGTAGTCTTGGTTTGGTCCTGGTTTAGATCTGGTCTAGTCCTGGTGTAGTCCTGGTGTAGTTCTGCTTTGGTCCTGGTTTGGTCCTGGTTTAGGCCCAGTCTAGTTAATTTTTTTGGTAATTTAACAGTAGAATGTGTAGTTCTGGTTTAGACCTGGTTTAGACCTGGTTCAGTCCTGGTTTAGTCCTGGTTTAGATCTGGTTTAGACCTGGTTTAGACCTGGTTAGTCTGGTTTAGTCCTGGTTTTCTGGTTAGAGTCTGGTTCTGGTTTAGACTGGTTTAGACCTGGTTTACTCCTGGTTCAGTCCTGGTTTAGTCCTGGTTTAGATCTGGTTTAGATCTGGTTTAGATCTGGTTTAGACCTAGTTTAGACCTAGTTTAGACCTGGTTTCAGACCTGGTTTCAGACCTGATTTAGACCTGGTATCAGACCTGGTTTAGTCTTGGTTTAGTCTTGGTTTAATCCTGGTCTAGTCCCAGTCTAGTTAATTTTTTGGTAATTTAACAGTGGAATGTGTAATTCTGATTTAGTCCTGGTTTAGTCCTGGTTCAGTTCTGGCACAGTCCTGGCACAGTCCTGGTTTAGATCTGGTCTGGTACTGCTTTAGTCCTGGTTTACTTTGTGTACGAATTGTGCTTAAACTTGTCAATCACCACATTTACAGGTCAGATCTGTGAAGAGGCGGCCGCACTCACAATAAGAACACAGGTTTTTAAAGGTATTTTTGAGCTGTAAAAACCCCCCATAATCAAATAAATCCATTTTATGAAATCATCCAAATGATTCTGGTGAAGATGTGTGGAGTTTGTATCACCACATGACATCACAAGGTGGGAGCAAAACACAACTCCAGGTCTGTTTGTGACGAGGAGACAACATTAGAACAAACTAGATCAGATAATAGCGTAACATGGGCTCTTTCACAACTGCAGTTTTGTCCGGGTTTAGATCTGGTTTAGATCTGGTTTAGTCCTGGTTTAGTCCTGGTTTAGTCCTGGTTTCGTTCTAGTCCCTGTCTAGATTTATTTATTTATTTATTATTTTTTTTTTTTGTAATTTAACATTAGAATGTGTAGTCCGGGTTTAGTCCGGGTTTAGTCCGGGTTTAGTCCGAGTTTAGTCCGTTTAGTTTAGTTGAGTCCGGGTTGAGTCCGGGTTGAGTCCGGTTGAGTCCGGGTTGAGTCGGGTTGAGTCGGGTTGAGTCTGGGTTGAGTCCCGTCTAGATAATTTTTGGGGGGAATTTAATAGTAGAATGTGTAGCTCTGATTTAGTCCTGGTTTAGTCCTGGTTAAGTCCTGATTTAGACCTGGTTTAGACCTGGTTTAGTCCTGGTTTAGACCTGGTTCAGTCCTGGTATAATTCTGGTCTAGTCCCGTGCTAGATTTTTTATTTTTTTTGGTAATTCAACAGAATATGTAGTTCTGGTTTAGTCCTGGTTTAGTCCTGGTTTAATTCTGGTCTAGTTCCGAGATTTTTATTAATTTTTTTGGTAATTTAACAGAAGAATGTGTAGTTCTGGTTTAATCCTGGTTTAGTCCTGGTTTAATTCTGGTTTAGTCCTGGTTTAGTCCTGGTTTAATTCTGGTCTAGTCCGAGTCTAGACATATATATTTTTGGTAATTTAACAGAAGAATGTGTAGTTCTGGTTTAGTCCTGGTTGAGTCCTGGTTTAGTCCTGGTTTAGTCCTGGTTTAATTCTGGTTTAGTCCTGGTTTAATTCTGGTTTAGTCCTGGTTAGTCCGAGTCTAGATATATATTTTTGGTAATTTTAACAGAAGAATGTTTATCTGTTTAGTTCTGGTTTAATCCTGGTTTATTCTGGTTTATCTGGTTTAATTCTGGTTTAGTCCTGGTTTAATTCTGGTTTAGTCCTGGTTTAGTCCTGGTTTAGTCCTGGTTTAATTCTGGTTTTTAATGGTTTAGTCCTGGTTTAATTCTGGTTTAGTCCTGGTTTAGTCCTGGTTTAATTCTGGTTTAGTCCTGGTTTAATTCTGGTTTAGTCCTGGTCTAGTCCGAGTCTAGATATATATATTTTTGGTAATTTAACAGAAGAATGTGTAGTTCTGGTTTAGTTCTGGTTTAATTCTGGTTTAATTCTGGTTTAGTCCTGGTTTAATTCTGGTTTAGTTCTGGTTTAATTCTGGTTTAGTCCTGGTTTAGTCCTGGTTTAATTCTGGTTTAATGGTTTAATTCTGGTTTAGTCCTGGTTTAATTCTGGTTTAGTCCTGGTTTAATTCTGGTTTAATTCTGGTTTAGTAATGGTTTAGTCCTGGTTTAATTCTGGTTTAGTCCTGGTTTAGTCCCCTTTCACAACTGCAGTTTTGGCCCCCACGGTCCTACCTGGTTTTCCAGCGATCTCTGTCCAAGTTCTAACCAGGACCAGCCCCGAGTTCAGGCTTCGACCGCAGCCTCCGTCACCGTTTGCCCAGTGCCGCTGTATCGTCTTTCCACATGTGCTCTGACTCAGGCCCGACTCGAAACATGTGTCACTCAAACCCGGTTCTGCTTTTCAAAACTTCTGTATTACAATGTTTTCCGACTTATGTAATAATGATATAATGTGAGAAGTTCATGGTCTGTGTTTTTATTTATTTATCGGTTTATTTATTTCTATTCTATGATTTTGTTTTTAATTTCTTTTACTGGTTTTATTATTTTAAGACTTATTGTTTTAGTAGTTTATTTTATCATCTTATTATTGTTGTTATTATTATTGAATTATTGAAATTATTATTATTTGAATTGAAAGTCGCCAAAAAAAAGGTCGGCCACGTTTACATGATGTTTTCTGAATTAATTTGTTGGGAATTAAAATATTCTCCTTGGAAATAATAATAATTCTGAATTGAGGTTTACACGGAAAACTCGTTAAATCGTCTTTATTTACTTCCGTTCAGCGTCTGGAGGTGGGGAAGGTTCTGATTGGACAGAGACACGAATGTATTTACGTCGACCGGAAGAAAACACACACTTCAGTTGCTCCCGGCTTTTCTGTCACCTCGGTTTGTCGTTACGCCGCGGACACAAACACCATCCAAACTTTTTCTGCAATCTAAAACAGGACTAAACCAGGACTAAAACAGGACTAAACCAGGACTAAAACAGGACTAAACCAGGACTAAAAACAGGACTAAACCAGGACTAAAACAGGACTAAACCAGGACTAAAACCAGGACTAAACCAGGACTAAAACAGGACTAAACCAGGACTAAAAACAGGACTAAAACAGGACTAAACCAGGACTAAAAACAGGACAAAAACAGGACTGAACCAGGACTAGACTAGAACTAAAATAGGACTAAACCAGGACTAAAACAGGACTAAACCAGGACTAAACCAGGACTAAAACAGGACTAAAACAGGACTAAACCAGGACTAAAACACAACTAAACCAGGACTAAAACAGGACTGAACCAGGTCTAAACAAGGGCTAAACAAGGTCTAAAAAGGTCTAAATAAGGGCTAAATCAGGTCTAAACCAGGATTATATAAAGTCTAAAACAGGTCTAAATCAGGTCTAAACCGGGACTAAACCAGGATTATATAAGGTCTAAACCAGGTCTAAAACAGGACTAAACCAGGATTATATAAGGTCTAAAACAGGACTAAACCAGGACTAAACCAGAATTAAACCAGGACTATATAAGTCTAAACCAGTTCTAAACCAGTTCTAAACCAAGACTAAACCAGGACTAAACCAGGACTAAACCAGGACTAAACCAGGACTAAACCAGGACTCTATAAATTCTAATCCAGGTCTAAAACAGGTCAGAAAGTCTAAAGCCAGGACTGGTGGAGCCAGATCGAAGAGCGACCCAGCGAGCATGTGCTGAAAAACCGCAATTATTTTGAACAAGAATAAATATTTACATGATCCAAGAATAAATTAATCTGGCTTTTAAATCTAAATAAACAGCCCATTTACTTTGGAATTAAGTTTAATTCTGAATCATCATTTTCAGGAACTGTTTACACGGCCTTTTTAAAGAAGAATACATTTTTATTCAGAATTGTATTATTTTTATTCGGAATTAAAGCTTTCAGGTGAACGTGACACTTGACTCGGAGCTTTAAGTCGTGTTTTAATGTCATTTCCTCATCACAAACAGACCTGGAGTTGTGTTTTGTTTCAGTCATACATGATTCACACAAATTCTGCAGATTTAGGCTGAGTTCTTTTCTCAAGCAGAAACAGAAAACACTCTTTAGAATGTCATGTGGTAATACAGGAAGTGCTCCACTGTGAAAAATGTAATATTATGTCTTGCCAAATTTTCCATCTACAAATGTAAAAACAAAAGTGTCCCCTGAATGAACTCTGCTCCCATCGCTGTCATCTTTTTTTTTTTTAAACTATGCAAATGCACTTTTAATGTAGTTATTGTTATTATATAATATGACGTGTTTATGTTTCCTCATCCAGACGATTAACTGCTGACAACACAGTCATGTTTGTTGTATCACGTTTGCACAATCAGTTGTGTGTAATTAATAAAAAATAAATTAAAATTAAATAAATAAATAAAAATTTAATTGAAAGAAATTAAAAAAATATATAAAATAAAGAAAATATTAAATAAAAATAAAATTAAAATAAATTAAACTGAAAGAAAGAAAGAAATTAAAGAAAGTAAATAAGACAATAAATAATAATAAATAATATTAAATAAAAATAAAATTAATAAAAAAAAAAAAAATAAATTAAATTGAAAAAAAATAGAATAAATAAACAATATTAAATAAAAATAAACTAAAATTAAAAAAAATAATTAAATTGAAAGAAAGAAAAAATAATAATAATAATAATAAAGTAAATAAATTTAGAAAATTGGTAACACTTTATAATAACTACACCTTATTTAGCCTTAATAAAGCATGAACAAAGGCTTAATTAAGAATGAACAAAGACTTAATTAATAATGATTCACGCTTAGTAGCTACTTAAATACTACCTTAATTAGCACTTGCACTTAATTTGCCTGTGCTGTAAATAGTTACTCATAATTATTTCATACTTAATTACTCATGGACTAACCATTTGAGCATTTATTAATCATTAGTAAACTATGAGACAATGATTTACTTATAATGCAATGCAATGATAATTAAGGCAGCGTTTATCTGTTAGTTAAGTCTTTTTTAGAGCTTTTCTAAAGTGAAGACTAATTATCCTTTATTAAGCATTTACTAAGTGTGAATCATTATTAATTACATCTTTGTTCATTATTAATTAAGTCTTTGTTCATGCTTATTAAGTAAGCTAAGTAAGTAAGGTGTAGTTATTATAAAGTGTTACCAAAAAATGTAATAAAAATAAATAAAAATAAACGCATTAAAATAAAATACATTAAACACAATGCATTTAAAATTAAATTCAATTAATTTAAGTATTTTTAAACTCCATACACCTTCACTTGAATCATTTGGATCATTTCAGTTTTTGGAATTGCTACTGAACTAAAAGGTAAAAGGAGCTGTTCACTTGAAAACTACCACTTCATGACATCACAAGGTGGAAGAGAGCATTTTGAGCTTTGGAGAAGTAGACAGACTAATAATAAAGAGTTACTGAAACATGTATGAATGAAACAAAACACAAGTCCAGGTCTGTTTTTGAGGAGGAAAACAACATTAGAACATTAAATCTCACAAGAGTCCGTTTTGTGTAACACAGAACCTTTAAACCCATGAACTCATCACATTTGGACCAAACACACGGATTCAGACTTCTGCAAAAGTGTCACTTGTAGTTTCATAACCTTTACTGACACACAACTTTTCATAATGTCATCACAAAAGAGCGCACACACGAGCACAGACAGCGGCTCGAGTGACTCACACTTTCCTACACTGGGTATTTTAAAGAGCCAACTCCGAAGAATAAAAGGGTCATTTAAGAAGTTCAGCACTGGAATGGGTACTTCTGGTTAGTCCTGGTTAAGTTTTAGTCAAGTCCTGGTTTGGTCCTGGTTTAGTCCTGGTTTAGTCCTGGTTTAGTCCTGGTTCAGTCTGAGTCCAGTCCTTGTTAGTGTCTTGGTCTAGTTCTGGTTTAATCCTGGTTAAGTTTAGTTCTGTTTAGTCCTGGTTTATTTCTGGCTTAGATCTGGTTTAGTTCCGGTTTAGACCTGGTTCTGAACTGGTTCTGACCTAGTTTAGATCTTGTTCAGTCCAAGTTTAGTCCTCATTCAGACCTGGACTAGACCCAGTCAAGTAGTGGTCTAGTCCTGGATTAGTCCTGGTTCAGTCCTAGTCTAGTCCTTGTTAGTGTCTTGGTCTAGTTCTGTTTAGTTTATTCCTGTTTAGTCCTGGTTTAGTTCTGGCTTAGTTCTGGTTTAGTCCTGGTTTAGACCTGGTTCTGACCTGGTTTAGTCCTGGTTCAGTCTGGGTTTAGTCCTCGTTCAGACCTGGACTAGACCCAGTCAAGTAGTGGTCTAGTCCTGGTCTAGTCCTGGTCTAGTCCTGGTTCAGTCCTGGTTCAGCCCTGGTTTAGCCCTGGTTTAGTCCTGGTTTAGTCCTGGTTCAGCCCTGGTTTAGTCCTGGTTTAGTCCTGTTTCAGTCCTGGTTTAGTCCTGGTTTAGTCCTGGTTCAGTCCTAGTCTAGTCCTTGTTAGTGTCTTGGTCTAGTTCTGATTTAGTTCTGGTTTAGTTTAGTTCTGGCTTAGTTCTGGCTTAGACCTGGTTCTGACCTGGTTTAGTCCTGGTTCAGTCCGGGTTTAGTCCTCATTCAGACCTGGACTAGACCCAGTCAAGTAGTGGTCTAGTTCTGGTTTAGTCCTGGTTCAGTCCTAGTCTAGTCCTTGTCTAGTCCTTGTTAGTGTCTTGGTTTAGTCCCGGTGTAGTTTTTTTTTTTTTTTTTTTTTTTTTTTTGTAGTTTAACAGTAGAATGTGTAGTCCTGTTTTAGTCCTGGTCTAGTCCTGGTTTAGTTCTGATTTAGTCCTGGTAGTCGTTCAGATATATACACATGGGAGGGCATCTGACACATTTTGACTCCTACGTCGACCTTAAAATCCGACCCTTGTTTATTTATTTATTTTATTTTTCATCAAATCAGCAAAAATCGGGTTCAGCCCAAAACACTCGTCTAATCTCACGTCTCTAATTTCATTTCGGAGAATCTCGTATCTCTTTGTACAATCAACACTTCCTGCTAATCAGCTTAAACCAGACCCTCCCTCCATCCTTCCTCCTCTTCCTCTTCTCCACCTCTCTCCTTCCTCTTCTCACTCATCTTCTCCTCCTTTTCTCTTCCTCATCTCCTCTCCCCTCCTCCCTCTCTCTCTTTTCCTTCTCTCCTTTCTCTCTTCTCTTCCCTCACCTTTCCCTCAATCCTCTTCTTTCCATCCTACCTTCTCCTCTCCTCCACCTCTCTCTCTCCTTCCTCCTCCCCTCTTCTCCCTCCTCTTTCTCTCTTCCCTTACCTTTCCTTCAGTCCTCTTCTTTCTATCCTACCTTCTCCTCTCCTCCTCTCCTCTTCTCCCTCCTCTGCTATTCCTCTCTCCCAGGCCCCTCTCTCTCTCTCTTTTTCTCTTTCTTTTTCTCTCTCTTCCTCTCTCTATCTTTCACTCTTTCTCTCTCTCTCTTCTCCTCTCTCTCTCTTTCACACCCTCTTTCTCTCTCCTTTCTCTGTTTCTTTCTTTTGCTCTCTCTTTCTCTTTCACACCCTCTTTCTCTCTCTTTTTCTTTCTTTCTCTCCTTCTTTCTTTTTCACTTTCTCTCTCTCCCTTCCTTTCCTACTCCTCCCACCTTTGCTCTCCCCTCTCTCACCTCTCCTCCTTCTCTCAGATCTCTTCTATTTTCCCACCCTCCTCCTCCCTCTCTCTCCTCCTTTTCTCTCCTCCCTCCCTCCTCCTCTGTTGCTTTCTCCACTTTCCTCCTCCTCTCCCTCTCCTCTCTTCCTCTCTCACCCCCCTCTTTTCCTCCCTCTTTCACGTTCACTCTCTTTCTTATCTCATCTCACCTCTCGTCTCCTTATCTCTTCTCCTTCCATCGTCCTTCTCTTCTTCTTCCTCACTTTTCTCCCTCTCCACCTTTCCATCCTCCTCTCTCACCTCACCTCTCCTTTTACCTCCTCTCCTCCCTCAACTCATCTCTCCTTCCTCCCCTCTTCTCACTCCTCTCCTCTTTCCTCCCGTCTCCTCCTCCTCTCTTCCTCCACTATCCTTCCCTCCCTCACCTCTCTTCCTTCTCCTCTCAGACCTCTTCTTTTTTTCCCTTTCTCCTCCTCCTCTCCTCCTCCTCTCCTCCCTCTTTTCCATCCCCCTCTCCCACAGTCCGGACTCTCCTCTGATAAGAGCAGAGGTCAGACCTGAATACAGAGTCCTGGTCCAGATTCGTGGGGATTATTCTATCTGTAAAAGTGAATTATAATGGACCCAGAGGCGGCCCCAGTGGAACCCCTCAGATAACGGCTCTGAACAAACTCGACGCTGAGAACTGCCCCGAATCCCAAAGCTGAAGAAGTACTGCATTTTGATACTTAAGTTGAAGTACAAATACCTGAGGAAGTAAAAGTATCGCCTGAAAAATCTACACTGTAACTTTTCGGGTGGAGCATAATCGAGTTGAAACAATAAAGCTTAACAAAGATTATTTTGGGATATTTTTTTATATAAATAAGTATATTTATTGAAACTATCTTGAAAACTACCACGTCATGACATCACAAGGTGGAACAGAGCATTTTGAGCTTTGGAGATGTAGACAGACTAATAATAAAGAGTTACTCAAACATGTGAATGAAACAAAACAGAACTCCAAGTCTTCATTTTTAATCAGTTCAAGAATTGTGCAATGAAGCATCACGATATATCACTGAATCGATTTTTTTCCTATACCCCTACTGAGTCATGTCCTTTAGTCCGACAGAAGCTGAACGCATCAAGGAACAAGGAGTGAGCCATTTTCTTTTTGGCGCTTATAGTTTATGCAAATGAGTCATGTGGTTTTAAGTTTCATTTCTGCAAAATGTAAACAAATGTGCGCAAATCTGCACTAAACTCATTATTACTCAATGTATATTTAAGTCATTCTTGTATGAAATAAAAAACAAACTTAAACGATCCGCCTGCATTCATATTCATAATCCACATTTACCAAGACAGGAAGGCGACGGCGGGTGAATTACGCCACGATCTGCCGATGGATCGTGGACGTCTGAACTAAGGATCAGTCTCAAGTGTCGTCCGTTTGTTTTGTTTAATGCTCCTTATAATTCTGTGCAACTTATGTATGAAAATAGATGATAGAATTCAACATTATTATATACATGATATTGCGTCTTATAATCCGAAAAATACGATAATATAGGACTTTTAAACGTATTCACATATTGTTAGTCTATAGAATGTTTTTGTGAGGACTGAAACTGAGCGTCTTATTGTGTGTAAAAGCTGCTCAGCCTGTAGCTTAAACCTGCACTTCAACATGTTCTGAAATGTACAGACAGGATTCTTGTGTGAGTTTAACAATCGGATTTCTGTCTTGTCTCAAACGCAGCAGCACCAAGCATGTTTCAGATTCACACAGTTTCAGTTTACATTACGGCCGACATGATGAAACTCCGAGTCCTGATATGACGCTGCACACACACACACACACACACAGAGTACACGGGGTCTGGCGTCGTGTGATACAGCTCCAGTTTACATTCAGAGAGATAAACTCAGAGGCTCCGGCCGAACCCCAGACCTCCCGCTGCACAAATACTGACAGGTATCTGTGTGTGGGCACCTATTTGTCACACCGCGGGGACTCAAACCTACACACACAGACACATCGTGGGGACCTGCCGACGTTACGGGGACACACACGTTCAAATAAAAGTAAAATATAAAACAGATAATACTGGGATAAATGTTGAGTTTCTTTTATTTTGGTAGAGAATATTTGTGTGCAGACGTTACATCTGAGGTATTTAACCCTCTGTCCTCTCCTCCCTTCATTCTTTCATTCCTCCCTCCGTTCGTCCTGCCCTCCATCCTTCCTCCTCCGCATCTTATTTCTCTCACACGGATTTCTCTTCATGAAGTCCTGGTTCAGTCTTGGTTCAGTTCGGGTTTAGTATTGGTTTAGTCCTGGTTTGGTCCTGGTTAAGTCCTGGTTCAGTCCTGTTTTAATCATGGTTTAGTCCTGGTTCCGTCCTTGTTAAGTCCTGGTTCAGTCCTGATTTAGTCCTAGTTTAGTCCTGGTTCAGTTCTAGTTAAGTCCTGGTTCAGTCCTGTTTTAATCATGGTTTAGTCCTGGTTCCGTCCTTGTTAAGTCCTGGTTCAGTCCTGATTTAGTCCTAGTTTAGTCCTGGTTCAGTTCTAGTTAAATCCTGGTTCAGTCCTGATTTAGTCCTGGTTTAGTCCTGGTTCCGTCCTTGTTAAGTCCTGGTTCAGTCCTGATTTAGTCCTAGTTTAGTCCTGGTTCAGTTCTAGTTAAGTCCTGGTTCAGTCCTGTTTTAATCATGGTTAGTCCTGGTTCTGTCCTTGTTTAAGTCCTGGTTCAGTCCTGATTTAGTCCTAGTTAAGTCCTGGTTCAGTCCTGATTTAGTCCTGGTTTAGTCCTGGTTTAGTCCCAATTTAGTCCTGGTATAGTCGAAGTTCACTTCTGGTTTAGTCCTGGTTCAGTCCTGATTTAGTCCTGGTTCAGTTCTGGTTTAGTGCTGGTTCAGTCCTGCTTTAGTAGTGATTTAGTCCTGGTTTAGCTGGTTCAGTTCTGGTTTAGACCTGGTTCAGTCCTGATTTAGTCCTGGTTCAGTCTTAGTTCAGTCTTGGTTTACAGTCCTGGCTCCATTTAGTCTGGTTTTAGCTGGTTCAGTCTGGTTTAGACCTGGTTCAGTCCTGATTTAGTCCTGTTCAGTCTTAGTTCAGTCTTGGTTTACAGTCCTGGCTCCATTTAGTCCTGGTTTAGCTCTGCTTTAATCCTTTTTCAGTCCGTGTTCAGTCCTGTTTTAGTCCTGATTTAATTCCAATTCCATTCAGTCAGTTAGGTCCTGGTTTAGTCCTGGTTCACTTCTGATTTATTTCTTGTTTAAACCAAACAAACAGAGGATCAGAAGCGTAAACAAACTGGATGCGGCCTTTTCTCCTTCTTCTCATTAGCCTGTAGCATTAGCCTGTAGCATTAGCATTAGCCGTCCCATTGACTTTTTGATGAAGGGCACAGCTTCGATCACTAACAATCACTAACCACTAACAGCTTCTTGACTGCAAATGAGCCAAAGAGCTCCAGGCTTTGACTTACACACAGACTTTTGACTTTTACAAAACATATTTTCAAAATCTGTATCTCATAAAAATGTTAAAAATGGGAATGGAAACAATTAGCAAAACACAAAGGCCTCAGTATGTGAAGTAAACCGCAATTTCTTCCACAAACAAAAAAAATCCTCTGTCTAATTCGGAATAAAAACTGCTTAGTCCTGGTTTAGTTCTGGTTTAGTCCTGGTTAAGCACTGGTTTAGGTCTGTTATAGTTATATTCTACTTTAGTCCTGCTTTAGTTCTACTTTAATCCTACTTTATTCCTAGTTCTTTACTGATTTAGTCCTGCTTTAATCTCGGTTTAGTCCCGCTTGAGTCCCGCTTGAGTCCCGGTTCAGTCTTGGTTTAGTGATGGTTTAATCGTGGGTCAGTCCTGGTTCAGTCCTGATTTGATCTCGCTTTAGTTTTAGTTTAGTCCTGGTTTAGTCCTGGTGTAGCCGTGCTTTAGTCCTAGTTTAGTCTCGCTTTAGTCTCGCTTTAGTCCCACTTTAGTCCTACTTTAGTCCTTGTTTATTCCTGGTTTAGTCTTGGTTTAGTCCTGGTTTAGTCCTGGTTTAGTCCTGGTTTAGTCCTGGTTTAGTCCTAGTGTTGTCCTGGTGTAGTCCTGGTGTAGTCTCGCTTTAGTCTCGCTTTAGTCTCGCTTTAGTCCCGCTTTAGTCCCACTTTAGTCCCACTTTAGTCCCACTTTAGTCCCACTTTAGTCCCACTTTAGTCCTACTTTAGTCCTGTAGTCCTGGTTTAGTCCTGGTTCAGTCCTGATTTAGTCCCACTTTAGTCCTGCTTTAGTCCTTGTTTATTCCTGCTTTAGTCCTGGGTTAGTCTCACTTTAGTCCCACCTTAATCCTACTTTAGTCCTAGTTTAGTCCTGATTTAGTCCTGATTCAGTCCTGATTTAGTCTCACTTTAGTCCTGCTTTCTTTCTATTTTAGTCTTGACTTATTCCTGCTTTAGTCCTGCTTTAGTCCTGGTTGAGTCCTGGTTGAGTCCTGTAGTTTAGATCTGTACAAATGTGATTTTTGGATTATTTGTCAGTTCAGATTTCAGTCTTTTTGCCAGCTCTTTTAGACGTGTTTAAAATGTGAAACTTTGAAAAGAATCTTTTTATCAAAACAGAAATCACAGACCTAACCAAAAAAAAAAAAAACTGCTGTCAGATATTTTACCCAAACTGTCTCTGTAATAGCGAGTTTATCTTGTACTGGAAAATGAAAAAAACCTGAATGAGGCTTTAAGAGGCTGTGGCGTGTCCCTGGTGCAGTGGAGAGGGACAGGTCCAAACAGCTCATCACAATCTCGATCAAATGATGAAACAAGAGCGTTTAAAGTGAAACTCACTCAGGGCTCAAGAGGAAGGAGAGAAGGAGGAGGAAGAGGAGGTTTCATCATCTGACATCTGCAGCATCAGATTTTCTATCATTTCTATCATTGACTTTTTTTTTTTTCCTGAAGGCAGAGTTGATCTTTTGTCGGGTTGTACAGTTTTGCACAGAATATCACAGCACAGAGCGAAAAACAGGATGGTGACGTCTCCCGGTGGTGCAGGCGAGGACCTGGAGCTGGGTCTGGGGTGCGGGGTTCCGGGTAGGGTTAGGGGGTACAGGTGGGGGCTCCAGGTGGGGGGTACAGGTGGGGCATCTGATGCATTTGCCCATGGGGTTGGGTTCAGCTAAAAGGACGAGGTGGTCTTCCCTCCTTTGGGTGACCTCAGGGGGCGGGGGCAGAGGACTGGGGTCTCCCTCCACAGACAGACATCTGGAGTTTCTCTGTAGGGTGACAGAGCGCTCCCTTAGAGACAGGAGGAGGAGCTCAGTCACATGAGAGGAGCTCAGAGTAGAGCCGCTGCTCCTCCACATGGAGAGGAGCCGCTCAGTCATGAGCTGGATCAACTTTTAGCATAGAAATATAATACAATCTGGAAGATGAAGCCAGGATGGTGTTTTGTTGTTTTCAGTGGTTTGTGCTCATTGGCGCATTGCACCAAAAAGATTTTTACTTCCTGAATATTGACCTTACGCCGCAAAACCTGTGACCTGTGTGAAATGTGCAGTTCTGACCAATCAGAGAGAGAGCTGCTAGAGCGGCACTAGCACACGGTCAGAACAGCGTTAGGCCAAGTCTTACACTTTTAGGCACTTTGACAAACATTTTAAAGTTCATAAAAGTACGGCTGTCGCATTAACTGCAAAAATGAATCACTAACAGTGTGCGCGTGTAGACCGTCGGGTGACCACAGGCGAAAGGATCGCTGCAGAACTCCGTGCCGCATGGAGGTAAGTGCAGCCATCACCTGATCGCGCTTTGCGGACACGCTGCTCCACGTGCTTGTTTCTCTCTCTCTAAGTCTCTCTTAAGGTACCTGACCTGGTGCAGGACTCTGACCCGACCTGGTGTGGGACTCTGACCCGAGCTGCCACAGTGAGAGCTGGAGAGATGCAGCAGCACTTGTTCCAAAGCCAAATGTTACTTCTCCCACACTACACACACTATGTCCACACGACAAACATGTGCATCTGCAACAAGAGCATCAATCAGAGAGAGAGTTTTCAGAGCCACTGGAAATATTATAACTGTGGGGGATGTGGGGTGGGGGACGGGGTACGATATCACCACATATCGCGCTGTTGAGCCACTATACCGCACCGCAGGAGAAATTCCTTAACCGCGACAGCCCTAAATGTAAGAATACAGAAAAATCCATACAAAATCCGACCTTTATAAAAGTTGTGGATGCCCTGTTAGCTGAAAAATGCATTGCGCTTGAAGGGACAATTCGTTCTGAGCGGGAGTTGCAGGACCTGTAGAGCGGTCACTACAGAGGGGGCGTGTCTTATCCAGTTTTTATTACAGATCCATGGAGTTTTAGCCATGTTAAAAATGTCAAATGTCTCCGTTAAATGATCTGGTAAATATTGTTTTTCAGTACAAGAGAGTCCGGGGTGAGGGGCTAGAGTGAAATGTCTTTTAAACGTTTCGAATTCTGAATGAAATTTATCACAAAAGCAACAATTAGAGCCTGAATCGTGAATCACAGTGAGTTTCACAAATACAGACTTATTTCTAGACCTCAGACATAACGCTCGGACCGACTCCCGCTGATCCTAATTATCCGAGTGCTGCGGGGTCAAAGGTCGGCGGACAGGGACCAATTAACACACAGTCGTTCCAAGATGGCGGCAGGTCCAGAGGAGTGAGCGACAGGCCGCGGCGCTCGAGGGGAACGTTAATGACGCTAATAAAACAGTAATTTATACTGAGAGCTGCAGGCGGCACTTAAGACCGGGTTCAGTCCTGGTTCAGGCCTGATTTAGTACTGGTTTAGTCCCGGGTTATTTAGTCCTGGTGCAGTCTTGGTTCAGTCCTTTTTTAGTCCTGGTTCAGTCCTGGTTTATTCCTGGTCAAGTCCTGGTTCAGTCCTCGTTTAGTCCTGGTTTAGTCCTTGTTCAGTCCTTGTTTGTACCTGGTTAAGTCCTAATTTAGTCCTGGATCAATCCTGGTTCAGTCCTAGTTTAGTCCTGCTTCAGTCCTGGTTCGGTCCTTGTTTAGATCTGGTCTAGTCTTGGTTTAGACCTGTTTTAGTCCTGGTTTAGTCCTGGTTCAGTCCTGGTTCAGTCCTGGTTCAGTCCTGGTTTAGTCCTGGTTCAGTCCTGGTTCAGACCTGTTTTAGTCCTGGATCAGACCTGTTTTAGTCCTGTTTTAGTCCTGGGTCAGATGTGGTTCAGTCCTGTTTTAGTCCTAGTTCAGTCCTGTTTAGTCCTGGGTCAGATGTGGTTCAGTCCTGTTTTAGTCCTAGTTCAGTCCTGTTTTAGTCCTAGTTCAGTCCTGGTTCAGTACTGTTTTAGTCCTGGTTCAGTCCTGGTTCAGTCCTGTTTTAGTCCTGGTTTAGTTCTGGTTCAGACCTGGTTTAGTCCTGGTTTAGTCCTGGTTTAGTCCTGTTTTAGTCCTGTTTTAGTCCTAGTTCAGACCTGGTTCAGACCTGGTTCAGTCCTGTTTTAGTCCTAGTTCAGTCCTGGTTCAGTACTGTTTTTAGTCCTGGTTCAGTCCTGTTTTAGTCCTGGTTCAGTCCTGGTTCAGTCCTGTTTTAGTCCTGGTTTAGTTCTGGTTCAGACCTGGTTTAGTCCTGGTTCAGTCCTGTTTTAGTCCTGGTTCAGTCCTGGTTCAGACCTGGTTTAGTCCTGGTTCAGTCCTGTTTTAGTCCTGGTTTAGTTCTGGTTCAGACCTGGTTTAGTTCTGGTTCAGACCTGGTTTAGTCCTGTTTTAGTCCTGGTTCAGTTCTGGTCCTCTCGTGTCTGCAGGCTGCTCATTATCTCGGTGTGTTTGGGGTTAATTACGGTCTTTATAAATGGATCTGTCAGAACCACAGGAGCAGAGAGGGGGAGGGCCGCGGACTCATGGGGGGTTTAAAAAAAAAAAAAAAGATCTACACTGGAACATTTTAGTGGTCCATGTTATAATTAGTCACCTAGAATGTTCCACAGTGTGACATTAAACAGCTCTACTTTACATTTATTCAATTACAGGTGGTTTTACAGCTCAAAAATACAGAGAAAAAGGCCAGGTTCAGTCCTTGCTTAGTCCCAGTGAAGGTCTGGTTTAGTCCTGGTTTAGTCTTGGCTCAGTCCTGGTTCAGACTTTGTTTAGACCTGGTTTAGTCCTTGTTCAGTCCTGCTTTAGTCCTGGTTTAGTAATGGTTTAGTCCTGGTTCAGTTTTTGTTTAGACCTGGTTTAATCCTGGTTTAGTCCCGGGATAGTCCTTTTTTAGTCCTTGTTTAGTCCTGAGTCAGTCCTGGGTCAGTCCTGGTTTAGTCCGGGTTTAGTCCTGGTTCAGTCCCTGTTTAGTTCTGGTTCAGTCCTTGTCTAGTCCTTGTTTAGTCCTGGTTTAGTCCTGGTTTAATCCTGGTTTAGTCCCAGGATAGTCCTTGTTTAGTCCTGGTTTAGTCCCGGTTCAGTTCTTGTTTAGTCCTTTATTTGGTCCTGGTTCAGTCCTGGTCCAATCCTGGTTTAATCCTGGTTTAGTCCTTGTTCAGGCCTGGTTTAGTCCTGGTTTAGTCCTTGTTTAGGCCTGGTTTAGTCCTGGTTTAGTCCTTGTTCACTCCTGGTTCAGTCCTGGTCCAATCCTGGTTCAGTCCTCAAAACAACATATTAAAATGTTTTATAAGTTTCATTTTAGTTTTTTATCACTTGAGTCTCACCTCCTTTTGCTCTCCGCGCTGAGTCACTCCCCCTTCAGTCCTGGTGCGTCCCGTTAATCAAACTCCAGCTCGTCGCGTCAGGTTTGTTTGTGTTTTCCTTAAAGCTGCAGGAGATAAAAACAGTTCTCGTCAGTGACCACAGCAGGTCTAATCCGCCCGCACTTTCTCTTTGTTTTGTCGAGCAGAAGAACCAAAAAAAACAAAAACAAAAACAATTTAAAGTTTTGGTGCGGAGCGGCGGAGGAGGCGGAGGAGGCGGAGGAGCAGAGATGGCAGTGCGGTCTGATCTGGCAGTGTTTGTGTTTGTGGTCACAGGGCGCTGAGTTTGAGAATGGGATTCGATAAAAACAAAAGTCCTTTATTTCTGATTTGGCCCTAATTTAGTCCTGGTTTAACCCTGATTTAGTTCTGGTTTAGCTCTATTTCAGTCCTTGTTTAGTCCTGGTTTAGTCCTAGTATAGACTTGGTTTAGACCTGGTTTATTCTACACAGGACTACTCCTGGTTAAGACCGGTTTAGCCCTAGTTTAGACCTTGTTTAGTCCTCTTTCAGTCCTCTTTCAGTCCTGGTCCGAGCGTAGACCTGGTTTAATCCTGGTTTAGTCCACATATAGTCCTGGTTTAGCTCTAGTTTAGACCTGGTTTAGTTCGGTTTCAGTCCTGGTTTAGTCTTGGTTTAGTCTTGGCTCAGTCCTGATTTAGTCCTGGTCTAGACCTGGTTTAGTCCTGGTTTAGTCCTAGTTTAGACCTGGTTTAGTCCTGGTTTAGCTCTAGTTTAGTCCTGATTTAGACCTGGTTTAGCCCTGGTTTAGTCCACGCGTAGTCCTGGTTTAGACCGGTTTAGTTCTAGTTTAGACCTTGTTTAGTCCTCTTTCAGTCCTAGTTTAGTCCTGTTTTAGCTCTAGTTTAGTCCCGGATTAGTTCTGTTTCAGTCCTGGTTTAGTCTTGGTTTAGTCTTGGCTCAGTCCTGTTTTAGTTCTAGTTTAGTCCTGGTTTAGTACTAGAGCTAAACCAGGACTAAACTAGAAAAAAACAGAATTAAACCAAGACTGAACCAGAAATAAATCCAGACTAAACAAGGACTGTATTAGGTGTAGTACAGCTAAACCAGGACTAAACCAGGTCTAAACCAGGTCTAAACAAGGACTAAACCAGGACTAAAGATGGACCAAACCGAGACTTAACAGGAAAAACACTGAATGAGGACTAAACCAGAACCAGCTTGTCCTCAAGTGTAAACTGTAACATTTGCAAAATCCTCCTGTTTTCTCTTTGGGTCTGACTCAGTTGATGACTTCCATGTTTAGTTAATGTTTCTTTTATTTTTCCTTTTACAAGAAGCAGCTGAGTCACATGACCTGCACCTGCGTTACCACGGAAACCACACTCACTTTACCATGAATGAAACGAACGAACGAACGAGGCTTTGACACGAAACGCCTCCGACAGACGCTCAGGGACGAGGAGCACCACACAATCTGTTTATTTATATATTTAAACAAAAAAAGAAAAGGTCTTGTCCTGGTTTAGCTCTAGTTTTGTCCTGGTTTGGTCCTGGTTCAGTCTTGGTTTGGACCTGGTTTAGTCCTATTTTAGTTCTGGTTTAGCCCTGGTGTAGCTCTGGTTTAGACCTGGTTTAGTTCTGGTTTAGTCCTGGATTAGTCCTGGTTTAGTCCTGGTTTAGTCCTGGTTTAGTCCTGGATTAGTCCTGGTTTAGACCTGGTTTAGTCCTAGTTTAGTTCTGGATTAGTCCTGGATTAGTCCTGGTTTAGTCCTGTTTCTGTCCTAGTTTAGTCCTGTTTCAGTCTTGGCTTAGACCTGGTTTAGTCCTAGTTTAATCCTAGTTTAGTCCTGGTTTAGTCCTGGTGTAGCTCTGGCTTAGTCCTGGTTTAGACTTGGTTTAGACCTGGTTTAGATCCTAGTTTAGTCCTAGTTTAGTTCTGGTTTAGTCCTGGTGTAGCTCTGTCTTAGACCTGGTTTAGTTCTGGTTTAGTCCTGGATTAGTCCTGGATTAGTCGGTTTAGTCCTGTTTCTGTCCTAGTTTAGTCCTGTTTCAGTCCTGGTTTAGACCTGGTTTAGACCTGGTTTAGTCCTAGTTTAATCCTAGTTTAGTCCTGGTTAGTCCTGGTTTCTGGTTTAGTCCTGGTTTTGGTCCTGGTAGTAGTCCTGGTTTAGTCCTGTTTAGTCCTTTCAGTCCTGGTTTAGTCCTGGTTTAGTCCTGGTTCCTGGTTAGTCCTGGTTTCTGTTTAGTTTAGTCCTGGTTTAGTCCTGGTTCAGTCCTGGGTTTAGTCCTGGTTTAGTCCTAGTTTAGTCCTGGTTTTAGTCCTGGTTTAGTCCTGTTTAGTCTGGTTCAGTCCTGGTTTAGTCCTGGTTTAGTCCTGGTTTAGACCTGGTTTAGTCCTGGTTCAGTCCGTGTGCGGCACAAAAGTCTGATATCTCGATCGATGTTTTTTCTGTCTGTGAAGTGATGACAGATTTTTGACATTTGAGTGGCGTCTGTGAATTCGTATTCGTACTGCAGAAAGCGAAATCATAAATTTTAATTTCATGATCGTAATTCTTGATTTCGTTACTTTTCAATTCGTATTCTGACAGGTAAAACACACAACACACATTTTACGTACGACTGGACTCATCTGAGAGTTTACGAATTTTTATTTTATGCACAAATATGCACCGATTTCTATCCTATGCACAAGAATATTTCTGAAAGTTTTCTTACTCCACACTCTTCCTTTCTCTTCCTCTCTCTCTCTCTCTCTCTCTCTTTCTTTCTCTTTCTTTCTTTCACATTTGCATAACGAGTCCAAACCCGGCGCCGCTACAGCATCAGTTGTTGTTGTTGACAGTGCCCTGCTCTCACTATCTTTTTTTTCTTTTCTCTCTCTCTCTCTCCTCTTCTCCCCTCTATCTCGCTCTCCCCTCTCCTCTCCATATCTCTCTCTCCCTCTCTATCTTGCTTCCCTCTCTCTCTCTCTCTCTCTCCTCTCCCTTCTCTCTTCTCTCCTCTCCATCTCTCTCCCTCCCCTTTCTCTCTCTCTCTCCCCTCTCTCTCTCCTTTCTCTCCCCTCTATCTCGCTCTCCTTTCACTCCCTGTCTCCTCTCCATCTCTCTCTCCTTTCTCTCTCCTCTCTCTCTCTCGCTCTCTCCCCTCTATCTCTCTCCCCTTTCTCTCTCTCGTCTCTCTTTCCTCTCTCTCTCCTTTCTCTCCCCTTTATCTCGCTCTCCTCTCTCTCCTCTCTCTCTCTCTCCTCTCTCTCCCCTTTCTCTCTCCTCTCTCTCTTTCTCTCTCTCCTTTCTCTCCCCTCTATCTCTCTCCCCTTTCTATATCTCTCCTCTCGCTACTTTCTCTCCCCCCATCTTGCTCTCCTCTCTCTCCCTCTCTCCTCTCCCTCTCTCTCTCTCCCTTTCTCTTTCTCTGCCCTCTATCTCGCTCTCCTCTCTCTCCCCATCTCCTCTCCATCTCTCTCTCTCACTCTTTTCTCTCTCCCCTCTCACCTCTCTCTCCCCTTTCTCTCACTCCGCTCTCTCCTTTCTCTCCCCCTTTCTCTCTGCCCTCTCTCTCCTCTCTCCTCCCTCCCATCCCCCTTTCGTTCCTCTCTCTTTCTCACACATTTACACAGTTGTTGACAGTATCTCTCTTTCTCTTCTCTCTCTCCAGCTTCTCCTCTGTTCCATCTTTTCACCTTCTCTACACACCTCCTCTCTTTCCTCCTCATCTCTCTCCTCTTTCTCTTTTCTCTCTCTCTGTATATCTCTCTCTCTCTCCCTCTCCCTCATCCCCCTCTCCTCTTATCGTTCTTTCCCACAGCGCCTGTACACTATCCACTGGTGTTGTTGTTGTTGTTGTCATTGTCCTGCTCTTCCTCTCTTTTCCTCCCTCTCTTTCTCCACATCCCTCTCTCCCTCTCACTCTCTCTCTCTTTCCTCTTTTTCCCTCTCTTTCTTTCACACACATTTACATAAAAACCAGAGGCTGAACAGTGGCAGGTGTTGACAGTGTCCTGCTCTCTCTCTCTCTCTTTCTCTTTCATACTTCTTTTCCCTGCCCTCCATCCCTCGTCTCCCTCTCTTTCTCTGCCTCTCTTTCTTTTACCACTCTCCCTCTCTCTCTCTTTCACACATATTTACATATAAACTCAGATTCTGTCAACAACAATAACAACTGATACGCAGTCTCTCTCTCTCTCTCTCTCTCTCTCTCTCTCTCGTCATCCTCATCCCCTATTCCCTCTCTCTTTTTTTCTTCTCCCACTCTTCTATTTCTGCCCATCTCTTTCGCTCCCTCTCTCTGCCCTCTCTCCTTTCTCTCCTCTCTATCTCACTCTCCTCTCCCTTCTTCTCCATCTTTCTCTCTCTCTCTCTCTCTCTCTTTCTCTTTTTTTTTTCTCTCTTTCTTTCACACATATTTACAAACAAAAACAGGGAATGAACAGTGGCAGTTGTTGACGCTGGCCCTCTTCTCTCTCTCCTTCCTCTTCCTCTCTCCATCTCTCTCCTTTCTCTCCCCTCTCTCTTCTCTCTCTCCTCTTTCGCTCTCCTCTCTCTCTCTCTCCCGCTCTCACTCCCTCTTTTTTCCTCCCTGTTTCTCCCTCTCTTTCTCTCCTTCTCTCTCCCCCCTCTTTTCTTTCTCCCCTCTCTCTTCTCCCTCTCTCCTCTCCCTCCTCTCTCTCCTTTCTCTCTCCCCTCTCTCTTTTTCCCCTCTCTCCTCCCTCTCTCTTCTCTCTCTCCTCTCTTTCTCTCCTCTCTCTCTCTTCCCTCGTTTCTCTCTTTTTTCACACATATTTACAAACAAAAACAGAGAATGAACAGTGGCAGTTGTTGACGCTGGCGCTCTTCCCTCTCTCCTTCCTCTTCCTCTCTCCATCTCTCTCTCTCTCTCTCTCTCTCTCTCTCTCTCTCTCCTCTCTCTCTTCCCCTCTCTCCCTCTCTTTTTTCTCCCTGTTTCTCCCTCTTTCTCCCCTCTCTTGCTCTCTTTTCTCTCCTCTCTCTCTCTTTCTCTTTTCTCTCCTCTCTCTCTCTCTCCTCTCTCTCTCTTCTCTCTCTCCCCTCTCTCTCTTTTCCCTCTCTCTCTCTCTCTCTCTCCTCTCTCTCTCTCTCTCTCTCTCTCTCTCTCTCTCTCTCTCTCTCTCTCTTTCTCTCTTCTCTCTCTCTTTTTTCACACATATTTACAAACAAAAACAGAG
This sequence comes from Boleophthalmus pectinirostris, assembly GCF_026225935.1. NCBI lineage: Eukaryota > Metazoa > Chordata > Actinopteri > Gobiiformes > Gobiidae > Boleophthalmus > Boleophthalmus pectinirostris. Next base: position 33,244,046 of record NW_026571047.1, read on the forward strand.
AATGAACAGTGGCAGTTGTTGACGCTGGCCCTCTTCCCTCTCTCCTCCCTCTTCCTCTCTCCATCTCTCTCTCTCCTCTTTCTTCTCTCTCTCCTTTCTTCTCTCTCTCCACTCTCGCTCTCCCTCGCTCTATTTCTCCCTCTCTTTCTCTCCTTCTCTCTCCCCTCTCTCTCCTTTCTTTCTCCCCTCTCTCGCTCTCTTTTCCCCTCTCTCCTCCCTCTCCTTTCTCTTCTCTCTCTTCCCTCCTTCCTTTCTCTTTTTTCACACATATTTACAAACAAAAACAGAGCATGAACGGTAAGTTGTTGACGTTGGCCTTCTTCCCTCTCTCCTCCCTCTTTTCTCTCCCTTCCTCTTCCTCCCTCTCTCTCTCTTTCTCTTTTCTTCTTTCTCTCTCTCTTTTTTTCACACTTATTTACATACAAAAACAGAAAATGAGCAGTAGCTATTGTTGACGCTGGACTTCTTCCCTCTCTCTCTCTCTCTCTCCCTCCATCTCTTTGTCTTCTTCTCTCTCTCCTGCTCTCCTTCTCTTGCTTCTATTTCTCCCTCTCTCTTTCTCTCGCTCCGTTCTTCCTCCTTTTCTCTCTCTTCCTCCATCTTTCTCTCTCTTTCACACCACATTTACATATAAAAACCACTGGCTGTGCAGGACCAGTTCTCGTTGACGGTGTCTCTTTCTCTCTTTTTTCTCCGTCTCTTCCTCTCCTCCTCTCTCTCTCTCTCTCTCTCTCTCTCTCTCTCTCTCTCTCTCTTTCTTGCAGAGACGACAGGTTTGGATTTGAAGTTGAGTTTTTGCCGCCGAGTTCGTGTGAGGTCCACAGGAACGTCCGGTACGAGGCGGGAGCAGCCGAGACGCACGACGCACAAACCAAAACCGAACGCCCCGACCAAAAGAAAACAAAAGAAAAGAAAAAAACAGAGGAGGGGTGGAGGACGAGTGGAGAGAGAGAAAAAAAAAAAACGCAGCTAAATATTTGTGATGTTAGTAAAAGTGTTTGGAAATTATCTCTGAGAAAATATTTGTAATTCCAAGGTCGGATCTTTTGCTCTGGTTTAAAGCAAGTTTAAATGATATAAATCAGGACTAAATCAGGACTGAACCAGGACTAAACCAGGACTAAATCAGGATTAAACAAGAACTAAATCAGGACTAAACCAGGACTAAACAAGGACTAAACCACGACTAAACCACGATTAAACCAGGACTAAACCAGGACTAAACCAGGATTAAACCAGGACTAAACCAGGATTAAACAAGAACTAAACCACGACTAAACCAGGACTAAACAAGGACTAAACAAGAACTAAACCACGACTAAACCAGGACTAAACCAGGACTAAACAAGGACTAAATCAGGACTAAACAAGGACTAAACAAGGACAAAAACAGGACTAACAAGGACTAAACAAGGACTAAACCAGGACTAAACAAGGATTAAACAAGAACTAAACCAGGACTAAACAAGGACTAAACAAGGACTAAACAAGGACTAAACCACGACTAAACAAGGACTAAACCACGACTAAACCAGGACTAAACCAGGAATAAACAAGGACTAAACAAGGACAAAAACAGGACTAAACCAGGACTAAACCAGGACTAAACAAGGACTAAACAAGGACTAAACCAGGACTAAACCAGGACTAAACCAGGACTAAACCAGGACTAAACAAGGACTAAACCAGGACTAAACCAGGACTAAAACAGGACTAAACAAGGACTAAATCAGGACTAAACAAGGACTAAACCAGGACTAAACCAGGACTAAACCAAGACTAAACAAGGACTAAACCAGGACTAAACAAGGACTAAACAAGGACTAAACCAGGACTAAACCAAGTGAGGACTAAACAAAGGCTCAACAAGAACTAAATCAAAACTAAATTAGGACTAAACCAGGACTAAACAAAGACTTAACCAGGACTAAACCAGGACCAAATGAGGACAAAACCAGGACTAAACAAGGACTAAACCATGACCAAATACGGACAAGACTAAACCATGATTAAACGTGGGCTAAACCACGACTAAACCAAGACTTAATGAGGACAAAACCAAAACTAAACATGGACTAAATGTGGACTAAACCAAAACAAAACCAAGACTAAACAAAGCCTTAACGAGGATTTAACCAGGACTAAACCAAGAACTAAATCAGAACTAAATTAGGACTAAACCAAGATTTAATCAGGATTAAATCAGGACTCAACCAGGACTAAACCAAGACCAAATGAGGAAAAAACCCGAACTAAACATGGACTAAAAGTGGACTAAACATGGACTAAACATGGACTAAAGTGGACTACAAGTGGACTAAACATGGAATAAACATGGGAATAAACATGGAATAAAAGTGGACTAAACGTGGACTAAATGTGGACTAAAAATGGACTAAACGTGGACTAAACCAAGACTAAACCAAGACTAAATAAAGCTTTAACAAGTATTAAACCAGGACTAAAACAGGACTAAATTAGAACTAAACCAGGACTAAAAATGGCCACACAAAGACTAAACCAGAACTTGATCAGGATTTGTACCAGGACTAAAACTGGACTACACCAGGACCAAACCAAGAACGAGGACTACACCAGTCTTAACAGGACTAAACTGGGACTAAATTAGAATTAAACCAGAACTAAACCACTAAACAAATAATTTAACAAGAACTCAACCAGGACTTAAACAAAGACTTAGCAAGAACCAAACCCAGTCTAAATTAGGACTAAACCACAACTGAACCAGGACTTAATGGGGTCTAAAGTGGAGCAGAGACCTTGGTCGGGGCTGGTCTCGGTCTCGGTCTGGACCGTGAGACCTTGAGGCGAAACACGTGAGAATTATCTCCAGCTAAATCCACATGAAACTAGAATTAATGTAAAAGTGGTTTGAAACGATCTCTGAGAAAATATTTAAATTTCCGGTTTTATTTGGAGCGAAGGACGAGGAGGATCTGGGTTCTGTGGGTCTGACCCTGGACTAAAACAGGTTTAAGTCCAACTGTGGGTGGAGCAACGGACCAGGACTAAACCAGGACTGAACTTGGACTATATAGGGCTAAACGAGGACTAAATCAGAACTAAATCAGGACTAAAACAGGACTAACCTCTGGACTAAACCAGAGCCAGATCAGGATTTGAAGTAGAACTAAAACGGGACTACACCAGGACTAAGTCAGGTCCAAATGAGGACCAAACCAAGAACAAGAACTACTGTATACACAAACAGGACTAAACCAGGATAAATCCAGACCTGAATCAGGACCAAATCAGGACTAAACCAGAACGAAACAAGGACGAAAAATTAGGGCAAAACCAGAACTGAAGCAGGTCTAAACCAAGACTAAACCAGGACTAAATCAGGACTAAACCAGGAATGAACAAGGATTCAACCCGGACTAAAACAGATTTAAACTTGGTCTACACCAGGACTAAAGCAGAACTAAACCAGTATTAAACCAGGACGAAACCAGAATTAAACAAGAAATAAACCAGAACTGAACCAGGATAAAAACTAGGAAGCAAACTAGGACAAAACCAGAAGTGAATTTGGACTAAACCAGGACTAAACCAAAACTAAACTAGTACTAAACAAGAACTAAACCAGGACTAAACTGGAATTAAACCAGTACTGAACGAGCACTGAACCAGGCCTAAACCAAGACTAAACCAGGACTAAATCAAGACTAAACCAGGATTGAATAAGGACAAAACCAGAACTAAACTAGAGCTGAACCAGGAATAAACTACTATACCCGGACTAAACCAGGTCTAAACCAGGACTAAACAAGGACAAAAACAGGGACAAAAACTAGGACAAATGTGGAACTGAATCAGGACTAAACCAGGACTAAACCAGAACTAAACACAGAATAAACTAGGTTTGAACCAGGCCTAAACCAGGACTAAACAAGAACTAAACCAGTACTGAACGAAGACTGAACAAGGCCTAGACCCGGACTAAACAAGGACGAAAACTAGGACAAAACTAGAACTGAATCAGGTCTAAACCAGGTCTAAACCAGGTCTAAACCAGGTCTAAACCAGGTCTAAACCAGGTCTAAACCAGGACTAAACCAGGACTAAACCAGGACTAAACCAGGACTAAACTCAAAGTGACCCAGGCGTCGGAATGCAGATCAGTGGGTTATTTTCACGAGTCTCATTTATTTGTTGAAGCGTTTCACATCCTGCTCTTCTTTTCTTATCAAAACCGGATCAAAATATTTTGGTGTGAACCTGCCAGCTTCCCGTCCGCGCGCCGAAGTGAAGGACTGTGGGAGACGAGTGGCGGCGCCGCGGTCGGAGCGTCTTCAGGACAGTCATTATGAAAAACAAAACGAGAAAAAAGGTCAAAGCCGAGCCGAGCTGAGCCTGAGCTGAGCCGAGCCGGGGCAGGTCACGAGACGCACGAGCTGCTCCCGGGTTCACCGCACGTTTCAGAGTTTTACACCAAATGTTAGAATGATTTAAGACCTGGTTTAGACCTGGTTTAGACCTGGTTTTGACCTGGTTTAGACTTTATTAATCCTGGTTTTGACCTGGTTTAGACCTGGTTTTGACCTGGTTTAGACCTGGTTTTGACCTGGTTTAGTCCTGGTTTAGTCCTGGTTTAGTCCTGGTTTAGTCCTGGTTTTGACCTGGTTTTGACCTGGTTTAGTCCTGGTTTAGTCCTGGTTTAGACCTGGTTTAGACCTGGTTTAGACTGGTTTAGTCCTGGTTTAGTCCTGGTTTAGACCTGTTTAGTTTAGACCTGTTTAGACCTGGTTTAGACCTGTTTAGTCCTGGTTTTCTGTTTAGACCTGTTTAGTCCTGGTTTAGACCTGGTTTAGACCTGGTTTGACCTGGTTTTGACCTGGTTTGGTTTAGTCCTGGTTTTGACCTGGTTTTGACCTGGTTTAGTCCTGGTTTTGACCTGGTTTAGTCCTGGTTTAGTCCTTTTTGGTTTACCTGGTTTTGACCTGGTTTGACCTGGTTTACCTGGTTTAGTCCTGGTTTACCTGGTTTAGTCCTGGTTTTGACCTGGTTTAGTCCTGGTTTAGTCCTGGTTTACCTGGTTTTGACCTGGTTTTTGACCTGGTTTAGTCCTGGTTTAGACCTGGTTTTGACCTGGTTTAGTCCTGGTTTAGTCCTGGTTTGACCTGGTTTTGACCTGGTTTAGTCCTGGTTTTGACCTGGTTTAGTCCTGGTTTAGTCCTGGTTTTGACCTGGTTTTGACCTGGTTTTTGGTTTAGTCCTGGTTTAGTTCCTGGTTTTAGACCTGGTTTACCTGGTTTAGACCTGGTTTAGTCCTGGTTTAGTCCTGGTTTAGACCTGGTTTAGTCCTGGTTTAGACCTGGTTTTAGTCCTGGTTTAGCCCTGTTTAGTCCTGGTTTAGTCCTGGTTTAGACCTGGTTTAGTCCTGGTTTTGACCTGGTTTAGTCCTGGTTTAGTCCTGGTTTAGTCCTGGTTTAGTCCTGGTTTAGTCCTGGTTTAGACCTGGTTTTGACCTGGTTTTGACCTGGTTTTGACCTGGTTTAGACCAGAGGAGAATTCTAGAGCTTCAGCATTTACATGGAAATGGAATAAATGGAAATGTAATATTATAAATATCACTGCAAACTGTTTCAAAATTATCCACTTCTGTTTTTTTGTTTTTTTAAACACATCACAGATTTAGATCAGTGAGTTCATTTTTACTGTTTGGAAGATGTTTTATTCTCCAAAAAACAATATATATTATATATTGGTTGGTTTTAGACCTGGTTTTGACCTGGTTTTGACCTGGTTTGACCTGGTTTTGACCTGGTTTTGACCTGGATTTGACCTGGTTTTAGTTCTGTTTTAGTCCTGGTTTTAGACCTGATTCCAGTCCTGGTTTAATCCTGGTTTAGTCCTGGTTTAGGTTTAAAAAAACCTGTGAACTTGAAAAACACAACTCCAGTTTTGTTTCTGAGGATGGAACAACATTATGACCTAAAGTTCCCAAGAGTCAAGTTTACGTCATTTTAAGTAAAACTATTAACATTATGAATTAAAAACACTTTTATTAGATTTAAGTGTCTGTTTTTTTTCCATTCGTACAGAAACATTAATCATCCCCGAGACGCGCGCTTCGTTTTACATCGCTCTCTGCTCATTTCATTTAGTCCTGGTTTAGAACTGGTTTAGACCAGGTTTAGTCCTGGTTTAGTCCTGGTTTAGTCCTGGTTTAGTCCTGGTTTAGTCCTGATTTTAGTCCTGATTTAGTCCAGGTTTTGACCTGATTTTAGACCTGATTTTAATCCTGGTTTAGTCCTGGTTTAGACCTGGTTTTGACCTGGTTTTAGACCTGCTTTTAGTCGTGATTTAGACCTGATTTAGTCCTGATTTAAGTCCTGATTAGGTCCTGGTTTAGTCCTGGTTCTAGACCTGGTTTAGTCCTGATTTTAGTCCTGGTTTAGTCCTGATTTAGTCCTGCTTTAGATCTGGTTTTAGTCCTGGTTTTCACCTGGTTTTAGTCCTGGTTTAGTCCTGGTTTAGTCCTGGTTTAGTCCTGGTTTAGTCCTAGTTTAGTTCTTGTTTAGAGCTGCTTTAGTCCTGGTCTAGTCTTGGTTCAGTCCTGGTTCGCTCCTGGTTTGGTTTTTACTCTTAACATTATAAATTAAAAACACACTTTCCTTCGTGTTAGTGTCTGTTTTTTTGTTTTTTTTTTCTCCGTTCGTACAGAAACATTAATCATCAGTGACGTGTGCTTCGTGTTGCGTCGCTCTCTGCTCGTTTCATTTACGTAAACATGTTTTCTTGTCATTTCCAATTCCTCCCGTGATCCGTCCCCATAACCTGCGCTTCCCGTTCATTACCGGACCGAACCTCTTTAATCCGCACGGAAAAGCCGGTGTAAAGGAAATGAAACGAGAAAAGGCCGGATTGGTCAGAATTAACGAATCGAATCGAACGAGTCGAGTGTGAGATGAATGTTTTAACGTCAGTTCGAGGGGGGTTTGGTTTGTGGATGTAAATAAATTAAAGAGACGAGACGAGCGCCGTCAGTGAAAAGGACCAACGGGAGCCACGGTTTAGACCTGATTTGGACCTGGTTTAGTCCCGGTTTAGTTCCTGGTTTAGTCCTGGTTTAGTCCTGGTTTAGACCTGGTTTAGACCTGGTTTAGTTTTCCTGGTTTAGTCCTGGTTTAGTCCTGGTTTAAGTCCTGGTTTAGTCCTGGTTTAGACCTGGTTTAGACCTGGTTTTAGTTCTGGTTTAGTTCTGGGTTTAGTTTTCTGGTTTAGTCCTGGTTTAGTCCTGGTTTAGTCCTGGTTTAGTCCTGGTTTAGTCCTGGTTTAGACCTGGTTTAGACCTGGTTTAGACCTGGTTTTAGTTTCCTGGTTTAGACCTGGTTTAGTTCCTGGTTTAGTCCTGGTTTAGTTTCCTGGTTTAGTCCTGGTTTAGACCTGGTTTAGTCCTGGTTTAGACCTGGTTTAGTCCTGGTTTTACTGGTTTCCTGGGTTTAGTTCCTGGTTTAGCCTGGTTTACCTGGTTTAGACCTGGTTTAGTCCTGGTTTAGTCCTGGTTTAGACCTGGTTTAGTCCTGGTTTAGTCCTGGTTTAGTCCTGGTTTCTGGTTTAGACCTGGTTTAGACCTGGTTTAGACCTGGTTTTAGTTTCCTGGTTTAGTCCTGGTTTTCCTGGTTTAGTCCTGGTTTAGTCCTGGTTTAGTTTAGACCTGTTTAGTGGTTTAGTCCTGGTTTAGTTTCCTGGTTTAGTCCTGGTTTAGAGTCCTGGTTTAGACCTGGTTTAGACCTGGTTTAGTCCTGGTTTAGTCCTGGTTTAGACCTGGTTTAGTCCTGGTTTAGACCTGGTTTAGACCTGGTTTAGTCCTGGTTTAGTCCTGGTTTACCTGGTTTACTGGTTTTCCTGGTTTAGTCCTGGTTTAGACCTGGTTTAGTCCTGGTTTAGTCCCTGGTTTAGACCTGGTTTAGACCTGGTTTAGTCCTGGTTTAGACCTGGTTTAGTCCTAGTTTAGTCCTGGTTTAGTCCTGGTTTTAGTCTCTGTTTTTGTCTGAGTTAAAGTGCGACAGGCGTCATTCCTCACGTGTCCAGCAGGGGGGGTCACTCAGGGAGAGGTGAAGCTGCACACTGAGCTTTCGTGGATCGTTGTGTCATATTTTGGCCGTTTTAAATCGCAGTATTGATCTAAAACGACTGAATAAAAGAAGCTCGTTTGATTTACTCGTTAGAAAACGGCGGAGATCGATGTGAGCCGACGACGACGTGAGAACATGTCGAAATAAACGAGGAGGAAAGGAGGGAAAAAGAAGGAAAAACACACAAGACCGAGAAACAGCAGAGACTGAAGGACAGAAACCAAAATCAGACTAAACCAGGTCTAAACCAGGTCTAAACCAGGTCTAAACCAGGTCTAAACCAGGTCTGAACCAGGTCTGAACCAGGTCTAAACCAGGTCTGAACCAGGTCTGAACCAGGACTAAACCAGGTCTGAACCAAGTCTAAACCAGGTCTAAACCAGGACTAAACCAGGACTAAATCAGGACCGAATCAGGACTGAACAAGAACTAAACTAGGACCAAAACAAGAGCAAACCAAGACTAAACCAGAACTAAATTAGGATTTAACCAGGAATGAACGAGAACTAAACCAGGACCGAATCAGGACTAAACCATGACCAAAATAGGACTGAACCAGGACTAGACCAGGTCTAAACCAGGACTAAACCAGGTCTAAACCAGGACTAAACCAGGTCTAAACCAGGACTAAAACCAGGTCTAAACCAGGACCAAATCAGGACCAAAATGTGACTAAACCATGACCAAAACAGTACCGAACCAGGACTATACCAGGTCTAAACCAGGTTTAAACTAGGACTAAACTAGGGCCAAACCAGGACCAAACCAGGACTAAACCAGGACTAAACCAGGATTAAATCAGGTCTAAACCAGGACCTAAACCAGGACTAAACCAGGACTAAACCAGGACTAAACCAGGATTAAATCAGGTCTAAACCAGGACTAAACCAGGACTAAACCAGGTCTAAACCAGATCTAAACCAGATCTAAACCAGGTCTAAACCAGGTCTAAACCAGGACTAAACCAGGACAAAACTAAAAGTGAACTAGGACTTGATTTTATCTTAAGTCTGAACCAGGTCCTGGCTCCATTTATCTGCAGAGATCAGACGATATCAGACCTTCTGGACCCTCTGGACCCTCCCTCGCTCCATTTCCCATGATCCTCTGGGACCAGCTCACTCCTCACTCAGGTCAGTTTAATTCCTCCTCCTCCTCCTCCTCCTCCTTCCTCCTCCTCCTCCTCTTCTCCTCTTCCTCTCTTCTGGACCTTTTAGTTCTCGGTGTCATTAAAACAACAGCGTTTGAATTATTGATGAAGATGTTCCACGGAGAAACTTCTGAACCTTTACGGCCGCAGACTCTCCAGGTACTTAAGTCGACTAACTGCCTTTTATTGTCCCCGTAGTAAAAGTCTGACAGTAATGGTGCATTATTCTCCCTCCTCCCTCCTGCACTCAGCCGACCCGGGGCAGTCTGACAGAAACATGGCTGCCAAACTCGCCTCACCAAACACACACCACAAACACGGACCATTTTACACTTTCTTTTTTTTACACAAACAGAGCTGGAGTTGTGTTTTGTTTCATTCACACAAACACACCTGCAGATTTAGGCTGAGTTCTTCTTCTCTCAAAACAGAAAACACACTGTTCCACCTTGTGATGTCACGTGGTGATACAGGAAGTGCGTCACGATCCTGTTTAGGTGTTTAATTTTCAACAAAAAGGTGAGAGCGACTAACCAAGGGTCACCAGAATTTCAAAATTCAAAACTGGGTGACACTCTATTTGGGTTGTTTGATAAAAAAATAAATAAAAATGTGAAAAAGCAGGACTAAAGTAGGTCTAAAGCAGGTCAAAAACCTGGTCAAAAACAGGTCAAAAATCAAGTCTAAAGCAGGTCAAAAACCAGGTCTAAAGCAGGACTAAAACAGGTCAAAAACCAAGTCTAAAGCAGGTCTAAAACAGGTCAAAAACCAAGTCTAAAGCAGGTCAAAAACAGGTCAAAAACCAAGTCTAAAGCAGGTCAAAAACAGGTCAAAAATCAAGACTAAAGCAGGTCAAAAACCAGGTCTAAAGCAGGACTAAAACAGGTCAAAAACCAAGTCTAAAGCAGGTCAAAAACAGGTCAAAAACCAGGACTAAAGCAGGTCAAAAACAGGTCAAAAACCAGGACTAAAGCAGGTCAAAAACCAGGTCTAAAGCAGGACTAAAACAGGTCAAAAACCAAGTCTAAAGCAGGTCTAAAACCAGGTCTAAAGCAGGTCAAAAACAGGTCAAAAACCAGGACAAAAGCAGGTCAAAAACCAAGTCTAAAGCAGGTCAAAAACAGGTCAAAAACCAGGACTAAAGCAGGACTAAAACAGGTCAAAAACCAAGTCTAAAGCAGGTCTAAAGTAGGACTAAACTAGGTCTAAAGCAGGACTAAAGCAGTTCTAAACCAAGTCTAAATCAGGTCTAAAGCAGGTCTAAAACCAGGTCTACAGTAGAACTAAAGTAGGTCTAAAGAGGGTCAAAAACCAGGTCTAAAGAAGGCCTAAAGCAGGTCTAAGCCAAGTCTAAATCAGGTCTAAAGCAGGTCAAATCCAGGGTGTAAAGCAGGTCTAAATTGGGACTAAACTAGGTGTAAACCAGGCCTAAACCAGGCCTAAAGCAGGTCAAATCCAGGTGTAAACCAGGTCTAAAGCAAGTCTTAAAGATGCACTGTGTAACTTTTCTGGTCGAGGTTCCGTCAAATACTTGTCTTACTGTCTGGAATGTTCCACAGTGTGGCATTAAACCTTTCAATCTTCATGCAGACCAAACCAGACAAAGTTCCAGGTCAGATCTGTGGAGAGGCGACCCCTCTCACAGTTTCATGTCTGTTTTTCTCTGTATTTTAGAGCTTTGTAATTGAATAAACGTACAGTAGATCTGTTTAATGTCACACTGTGGAACATTCCAGACTGAACAATGACAAATCTGTAGAAACAAGAAGGTGACGGACCCCCAGCCGAGAAGTTACACGGTGTCAGAGCTAATTCTGTTACCTAAACGTGTACGGACGGCAGCGAGTTTGATTTAAACCCAGAAGAAGCGTCACGTCGTCGCCTCATTTGAATAAAATCAGTCGGAGTCGGAGCGTCTCAGGTTCGCAGCAGCAGCTCATCCATAATGCATTTGTGTATAAACTTATTCTTATCTAAAGATGGAAATGTTCTCCAGGATTTCAGAGTCAAACGACGCGGCGGAGTTAAAAGGCGCTCCCAGAATAGAAACCTGCGCGCGTGTGTGTGTGAGGAACATCTGAACACTGATCTTATGTGTTTGTGTTGTGAATATCTCCGTCTCACAGAAGAAAAACTCCGTCCGTTTTCCACGTTTGTCATGTTTATGGAATGTTTTAGGTGCGGAACTATAATAAGATCTGGAAGGTGAACCCAAGATGGCGTCGTGTTGTTTTCAGGACCAGAATAGGACTAAATCAAGACGAACAAAACTAGATATGAACCAGGACTGAACCAGGTCAAAACCAGAACAAAAACGAGGTGGATTTTTACAGAATCAAAAGTCGAAGCTCTAGGGATATCGCGGTTAACCTTTCGCAGTCTCACTGATTCTCAGATTTTTTGTATGGTCAGGACTAAACCAGGACTAAACCAGGACAAATCTTGGACTTAAGAGAGAGAACCCTGAGCAAGGTGTCCGCAAAACGCGATCTGGCAATGGCCGTGATTAGTCCTGTTTTAGTCCTGTTTTAGTCCTGGTTTAGTCCTGGTTTAGTCCTGGTTTAGTCCTGGTTTAGTCCTGGTTTAGTCCTGGTTCAGTCCTGGTTCAGTCCTGGTTCAGTCCTGGTTCAGTCCTGGTTCAGTCCTGGTTTAGTCCTGTTTAAGTCATAGTTCAATCCTGGTTTAGTCCTGTTTAAGTCATAGTTCAATCCTGGTTCAGTCCTGGTTCAGTCCTGGTTCAGTCCTGGTTCAGTCCTGGTTTAGTCCTGTTTAAGTCATAGTTCAATCCTGGTTTAGTCCTGGTTCAGTCCTGGTTTAGTCCTGGTTCAGTCCTGGTTTAGTCCTGTTTAAGTCATAGTTCAATCCTGGTTTAGTCCTGGTTTAGTCCTGGTTCAGTCCTGGTTCAGTCCTGGTTCAGTCCTGGTTCAGTCCTGGTTTAGTCCTGTTTAACTCATAGTTCAATCCTGGTTTAGTCCTCCTCTTCAGTCGTGGAATCAGTCCTAGGTTAGTCCTGCTTTAGTTCTGGTTTAGTCCTAATTCAGTCCTGGTTTAGTCCTCCTCTTCAGTCCTGGTTCAGTCCGAGTTCAGTCCAGTTCAGTCCGGGTTCAGTCCGGGTTCAGTCCGGGTTCAGTCCGGGTTCAGTCTTGGTTCAGTCTTGGTTCAGTCCTGGTTCAGTCCTGGTTCAGTCGTGGTTCAGTCGTGGTTCAGTCGTGGTTCAGTCCTGGTTTAGTCCTCCTCTTCAGTCCTGGTTCAGTCCTGGTTTAGTCCTGGTTCAGTCTTGGTTCAGTCCGTGGCATATGCAGCGTTTGATATAATCTTGGGTTAACGGGCGGGTGCGGGCGGGTGCGGTCCTGTACTGCGCAGGTGCAAGTCTCATGCAGGACTCTGGGCTGTAGGCTCCATTACAGAATAAATGAATCTTTGGTTTGTTACATAAAGAAGAAAAAAAATTACAAAAGTTTGACAGCAGCAATAAGTTTTAAGAAGGATGTAAAACGGGTTTCTAACTGTCCTGTGTGAGAAAAGTGTATAAAGTTTGTGCTGAGAGGTTTTACAGCCTTAAAACAGATAGAATAATTGTAAAATATAAAGTCTCGTCACAGTATTAAACTAAGATTTTTCAGTCGGCTCCAGTAAACTAGATGGACCATAATCCTTTGCGACCTGTGTGCCCGTTGTCGACGCACCAGAGGCTTTTAAGTCTGAGGTCTAGAAGTATTTTGGGTTTGTCATGACAGGAAACCTGAAAAGAGAAAAAGTGACAGACAAACCACAGACAATGTGCAGATACAAAGCAGCGTGAGGTTCATCTCAGGAAATACTACAACATGAGAAGCACCTTGATAAACCAACATGCCCAAAACTTTCAAGAATGTGTTCAGAAAATCAAGTCGGGACAATAAACTGTAGAAGAAGCATTTACAACAGCACTGCCTCACAACAGCTCAACAAATAACCAAATACATCGCAAAATATAAAACCAGTCATCATCATTTTCTACGGTGACGGCGTTGGGTTTAAAAGGTTAGTGGTTAAACTGGAGCCGAAATATTAAATGCCATTGCTTCTGCAATGGGCCATGGGCAGCAGTAGTTCAGTTGGTGGAGCATTCGCCCAATGATCTGAAGGTTGGTGGTTCGATTCCAGCTCTCGACATAAACATCACAGGTTGAGCGGTCAGACCAAGCCCCCAGGTTCCAAAATGGCCGCCCATTCAAGTCAATGGGCTGAGCTCAATGGCGCATGATCCCAGATTAGCCTAGCATGGCTAGGTACTTCCAGTGGCTGTGGGCCGACCGAGCATGTGCAGTAGTGCTCTTTTCTCCCACGGGCACACGTGAATGCACACGCACGGAGCGCGGGCTCGTGTATCACGTGATCGCTTTGACCAATCAGAGCGAGAGGAGCGGAGCAGAGTGGAGCCGGAGCTAATGAATATAAAGCGTTTTTTTAGACAACTGAAGGATTTTGAGCGAGAAAAAGTTTATTATCTAAAAATAGGTAAAAATCGCCAACAAATCCGATATTTTTGAAAGCTGTAGGTCCCTGTCAGACGAACACGAGCAGTTTGTGATCACATTGCCTCTGAGAAAAATCTTGTCTCGGCCCATGGGATTTTTTCTGCTGAAGTTCCAGTGAGAGACACTACATCAACTGAGGCAGCTTCAAACAGCAAATACTGTATCCAGTTATTTTAATAGATCCATGGGTCAGACCCACTGACCCACAGGTTGGTTGGTGTGATTCCAGCTCCCACAGATGAATGCTGCCGTTGTGTCCTTGGGCAAGACACTTAACCCACCTTGCCCACAGTGTCTGCATACACTGGTGTGTGAATGGGTGAGTGGTTCCTTGTTGTAAAGCGCTTTGAGCCTTGAAGGTGGAAAAGCGCTATAGAAAAATGTGACCATTTACCATTTCTGTCACACTGTGAGGTTTCTGACTACAGCAGCCATAATGCTCTGACAATCCATCAAGCGGTGCGGCTTCATAGTTTACCAAAGTCGTACTAAAACATTGACAGATTTTTGAGCGCCGTGTGCCACATAAAATCTGTTTGAGGTCAGTAACACAACCAGAATTAATATATAAGGTGCACCGGATTATAAAGAGCACTGTTGATTTTTGAGAAAATTAAAAGGATTTTAAGTGCGATTTATAGTCCGAAAAATACAGAAGTCAAACTGTTCCTGCTGTCTACAGCCAGACAAACACTGATGTGCTCCAGAGCCTTAAGCATCAGAGAGCATCTCACTCACCACTGATGTGTGGACTTCAACACTGACCCAGAGTTTTATTACAATTGTTTAGTTTTTACTTGAATTTTGCACTTCAGCTTCAAAGGCTTTTCAAGCTCTTCAAAATGCCATTGATATTGATATGAATTTGACAATAAATGTTGTACCAAATAATGGTCAAAGCATTTTATTATAAAATGTAAAATGTATAATATCGAAATATCATATCGCATATTCACCATATCGTGAGCTTTCCCACGATATCGCAATAAATATCGTACGGTGACGATACTGTATCATGAGACTTGGATACACTCCTACGCAGCACCAAACTTGGACTTTTCTCAGGTAAACGAAGTTATAATTTTAGTTCTGAATGTTATGTAGAAGGAACTGACTGGTCATGCAACAAAATCTTCGTGAAACCTGATGAATTCACAAAAAAATACAATGACTCTGTCCGAACGTCCACTCCAGTCCCTAACCTCTCACTCACTGCACAGTCCTGCAGTCTTCAGCGCCCCCTACAGTGCACACGTTCACAGAGAGGCTCAGACACACAGCTCACTACAGTCGGGTCACGTGATTCTACCGACTGAGAAAAAAAAAGTCCACTAAACTCCAATAAAACTTGATTTGTGTCATACAGAATGATGAGTTCATTGGCACACGAGTGTTTATGGACTAATCATAATCACACAAGTTTTTGTCATGATGAATTTCACGTAAACAGACGGGATTATTGACTGGTAA
The DNA here is from genome assembly GCF_026225935.1 of Boleophthalmus pectinirostris. Taxonomy (NCBI): domain Eukaryota; kingdom Metazoa; phylum Chordata; class Actinopteri; order Gobiiformes; family Gobiidae; genus Boleophthalmus; species Boleophthalmus pectinirostris. The sequence goes on from NW_026571047.1 coordinate 33,259,291, forward strand.
CAGGGCAATAAATTCCACATTTCAGACAAAAAGCAAATAATCCGGTCTGTTTATATGAAATCCATGGTGACAAAAACTCTTCTGATTATTAGTCCATAAACACTTGTGTCAGTCTGAGCTGAGAATTGTGAGGAAGATAATTTGCCGCTGAATTTCATCTGAGTACAGATCTGATCCGGCACTGTGTGGATGCCTGAAAACGTTGATACACTGACGTAGTTGTGTTCTTATTGGACCATGTCACTGTGACTTTAAGTTTTGTTTCTGTAAAACATAAACAAATCTGCCCAAAGCTGTGTGGAGAGGGAAGACTTACAGACACAGAAATGACGTGTCTGGACGCAGATCGTTTCTGATACGGTGATTCGTTTCAGTGTAAATGTAATCTGAGACTCTTAAGTGCTCAAAGATCAGAGCTCTGCACTTTTAGTTTAGATACAAGACAAGATTGTGTTACTATTATTTGTGAAATGTGGAGCAAAACTTCAGATACATGATATTTGAAGAATAAAAGATTGGAGATAAAGTCCTGGGGAAGTAGAGTCACTGTCGTGAATCTGCAGCTTCACCTTGATCCGTGCGCTGTGTGGATGTAAACAAACACACGTGAGGAACTACTCCCACCTTTTTACTTTTAAAGAACGCCTCAAACTGGATTCACAGTTTGACCAAGTTCAGACACAAATATCTTAATGTCTGTTGGGCTCGGGTCAGATTCGATCACTGCTCTGTCGGATGCGAGTCGAGCTCAGACAAAAAAATTCATCCCGATCCAAACTCTACTCTTCACTCACACAGGATCGATTGCTTCTGCCTTGGAATCTTGGATCTTTGCTGTGAAATTTTACACTCTGAATTTGACTGTTGAATTTGAGGACTTGAAAATATCTGTGCTGAATATTTAAAAAGGCGACATTTATTTATTTATTTTTAACAAATTTTAAACACTTTCTAAAATTTCAGCAACTAAAATTCAGACAAAAAATAATTCAAACTTCTTCTATCCGAGTTTAAAAAATCTAAGTGACAAATTCAGCTGTTTTTAAAATTCTAAATCTAATGGAACAAATTGTCTTCCACAGAATCGTTCCTCGGCCAGAGCCAAATGACAAATCCGTGGTTTCAGAAATAAAATCCTCGAGTCAGCTGCTCGGGTCACCATGTTTCTGATTTCAGATACTTGAGGATGTTTAAGTGTTTAATATTTTGTTTTGAATTCTTTTATTTCTATGGCGACAGTGCTGGATTTTTCACCGCGGAGAACTCACAGACCATAATTCTTTCCGCTGAGTCACGTTTGGGCCGACAGCAGCTCGTCTATCTCAGATTTACTCAGTTACAAATGTTTTACTCCTCGAGAAAAACATTCTGTCTATGCACGGGCGCCTCTCCACAGAGCTGAGCTGTGACCGGGCTTTGTTGCTTGTCTCCATGGAGATAGAAGTTTCACGCTGTGGGACATTCCAGAACAAAACAACACACAGACAAAACTGCATGAACAAGACACTAGGAAAGTGACACAGTGCAGCTTTAAATACAAATGACTGGGGAAAAGAGGGACTACTGTAATACTACTACTACTACTACTACTACTACTACTACTACTACTGCTACTGCTACTGCTACTGCTACTACTACTGCTACTACTACTACAACTACTACAACTGCTGCAGCTGCTACTACTACTACTACTACTACAACTACTACAACTGCTGCAGCTACTACTGCTACAGTTACTGCTACTACTACTACTGCTACTGCTACTTCTACTGCTACTACTTACTGCTACTACTACTTCTACTGCTACTACTTCTACCGCTACTACTACTACTACTACTGCTGCTACAACTACTACTAATACTACTGCTGCTACAGCTACTACTACTACTACTACTACTGCTGCTACAGCTACTTCTACTGCTACTACTACTTCTACTTCTACTACTACTACAGCTACTACTGTTACTTCTACTACTACTACTACTACAGCTACTTCTACTACTACTACTGCTACTACTACTACTTCTACTACTACAGCTACTACTGTTACTTCTACTACTACTACAACTACAGCTACTACTGTTACTTCTACTACTACTACAGCTACTACTGTTACTACTACAGCTACTACTGTTACTTCTACTACTACTACAGCTACTACTGTTACTACTACTACTACTACTACTTCTGCTATTACTACTTCTATTTCTACTACTACTACTTCTACAGCTACTGCTACTGCTACTACTACTACAGCTACTACTGTTACTACTACTGCTACTGCTACTGCTACTTCTACAACTACTACTGCTACCAGTTTTACAAGTACTACTACTACTTCTACTCCTCTTCCCTCAAACGTCACACAGATGTCGTTCATTCGTTCTTTCTCTTTCGTGTCGTTGTGTCTTTCGTACAAACTCGAGTCGTCAGGGCCACATCTGTGCAGCAGAAAACTCCACTTATTTACAGTGTTTATATGTAATGACCCGCGACCAAAACGCCACAAATTACAGAAGAAAACCGAACACAGATTCCCCCGATCCACAAACTCCCAGAAAACAAGTTTGGGAAAGATTCTGAACCGTAAAAATCTGGTTATGACTTTCTCATCCGTTGTAAATAAAGTATGGAAAAGTAGAGAGACAGAAGATAGAGCACAGAGAACCAAACCAGGACTAAACCAGGACCAAACCAGGACTAAACCAGGACCAAACCAGGACTAAACCAGGACCAAACCAGGACCAAACCAGGACTAAACCAGGACTAAACCAGGACCAAACCAGGACCAAACCAGGACCAAACCAGGACCAAACCAAACCAGGACTAAACCAGGACTAAACCAGGACCAAACCAGGACCAAACCAGGACTAAACCAGGACTAAACCAGGACCAAACCAGGACCAAACCAGGACCAAACCAGGACCAAACCAGGACTAAACCAGGACTAAACCAGGACCAAACCAGGACCAAACCAGGACCTAAACCAGGACCAAACCAGGACCAAACCAGGACCAAACCAGGACAAACCAAACCAGGACTAAACCAGGACCAAACCAAACAGGACCAAACCAGGACCAAACCAGGACCAAACCAGGACTAAACCAGGACTAAACCAGACCAAACCAGACTAAACCAGGACTAAACCAGGACCAAACCAGGACCAAACCAGGACTAAACCAGGACTAAACCAGGACTAAACCAGGACCAAACCAGGACTAAACCAGGACTAAACCAGGACTAAACCAGGACCAAACCAGGACCAAACCAGGACTAAACCAGGACCAAACCAGGACTAAACCAGGACTAAACCAGGACCAAACCAGGACCAAACCAGGACTAAACCAGGACTAAACCAGGACCAAACCAGGACCAAACCAGGACCAAACCAGGACTAAACCAGGACTAAACCAGAACTAAACCAGGACTAAACCAGGACTAAACCAGGACTAAACCAGGACCAAACCAGGACTAAACCAGGACTAAACCAGGACCAAACCAGGACCAAACCAGGACCAAACCAGGACTAAACCAGGACCAAACCAGGACCAAACCAGGTCTAAACCAGGACTAAACCAGGACCAAACCAGGACCAAACCAGGACTAAACAGGACTAAACCAGGACTAAACCAGGACCAAACCAGGACTAAACCAGGACTAAACCAGGACTAAACCAGGACTAAACCAGGACTAAACCAGGACTAAACCAGGACTAAACCAGGACTAAACCAGGACTAAACCAGGTCTAAACCAGGACTAAACCAGGACTAAACCAGGACTAAACCAGGACCAAAACCAGGACTAAACCAGGACCAAACCAGGACTAAACCAGGACCAAACCAGGACCAAACCAGGACTAAACCAGGACCAAACCAGGACTAAACCAGGACTAAACCAGGACTAAACCAGGACCAAACTAGGACTAAACCAGGACTAAACCAGACTAAAGCAGGACTAAACCAGGACTAAACCAGGACCAAACCAGGACTAAACCAGGACTAAACCAGGACTAAACCAGGACTAAACCCTAAACCAGGACCAAACCAGGACCAAACCAGGACCAAACCAGGACTAAACCAGGACTAAACCAGGACTAAACCAGGACCAAACTAGGACTAAACCAGGACTAAAGCAGGTCTAAACCAGGACTAAACCAGGACCAAACCAGGACTAAACCAGGACTAAACCAGGACTAAACCAGGTCTAAACCAGGACTAAACCAGGACTAAACCAGGACCAAACCAGGACCAAACCAGGACCAAACCAGGACCAAACCAGGACCAAACCAGGACCAAACCAGGACTAAACCAGGACTAAACCAGGTCTAAACCAGGACCAAACCAGGACTAAACCAGGACTAAACCAGGACTAAACCAGGACCAAACCAGGACCAAACCAGGACTAAACCAGGTCTAAACCAGGACTAAACCAGGACCAAACCAGGACCAAACCAGGACTAAACCAGGACTAAACCAGGACTAAACCAGGACCAAACCAGGACCAAACCAGGACTAAACCAGGTGAAACCAGGTCTAAACCAGGACTAAACCAGGACCAAACCAGGACTAAACCAGGTGAAACCAGGTCTAAACCAGGACTAAACCAGGACCAAACCAGGACTAAACCAGGACTAAACCAGGACTAAACCAGGTGAAACCAGGACTAAACCAGGTCTAAATCAGGACTGAACCAAGACTAGACCATGACTAAACCAGGTCTAAAGTAGGACTAAAGCAGAAAGTAAACCAAGTCTAAAACCAAGTCTAAACCAGGACTAAGACATGACCAAACCAGGAACAAACCAGGTCTAAAGCAGGCCTAAAACAGGTCTAAAACAAAACTAGACCAGGGCTAAACCAGGACTAAATCAGATCTAAACCATGTCTAAACCATGTCTAAACCCGGTCTAAACCCGGTCTAAACCCAGTCTAAACCCAGTCTAAACCCAGTCTAAACCCAGTCTAAACTCAGTCTACGGCCGGTCTAAACTCGGTCTACGGCCGGTCTAAACTCGGTCTACGGCCGGTCTAAACTCGGTCTACGGCCGGTCTAAACTCGGTCTAAGGCCGGTCTAAATCCAGTCTGAATCCTGTCTGAATCCTGTCTGAACTTGGTCTAACCCCAGGTCTAAACCCGGTCTAAACTTGGTCTAAACCCGGTCTAAACCCGGTCTAAACCCGGTCTAAACCCGGTCTAAACCCGGTCTCTGTCTCTGGTGTCTGTGCTGACTGTGCTTTAGTGGAATGAGTCTAAATGAAATCTTAATAGTTCTGAGTCTGTGGCTCTCAGCGTCTCATTAGAGCTCGTTAACAAAACGATCACGTTTGGACGACGCTGGACCTAGAGTTAAACCAGGACTAAACCAGGACTAAACCAGGGCTAAACCAGGACTAAACCAGGACTAAACCAGGGCTAAACCAGGGCTAAACCAGGACTAAACCAGGACTAAACCAGGGCTAAACCAGGGCTAAACCAGGAGTGAACCAGGACTAGGTCAGGACTAAACCGGGACTGAACGAGGATAAGTGTGAGTGTCCACATTGAGACTGTTTATCATAATTCCTCCATCAGTTTATGGATTTTACATTCAGGAGTAAGATGGATGTTTGTCCTGAGGTTGGGCTGGTCCCTGGTCCCTGGTCCAGGAGGTTTTCACACGAGGGATACGTCTTTACCAGAGCGTCCAAGGCCAAAGAAAAAGAACAGCTAAATCAGGACTATATCAGGACTAAACCAGGGCTAAACCAGGGCTAAACCAGGGCTAAACCGGTGTTAAAACAGGGATAAACCAGGACTAAACCAGGATTAAACCAGGACTAAACCAGGACTAAATCAGGGTTAAACCGAGGTTAAAACAGGGCTGAACTAGGACTAAACCGGGGATAAACCAGGTCTAAACGAGGTCTAAACGAGGTCTAAACCAGAACTAAACCAGGTCTAAACTAGGACTAAACCAGAACTAAACCAGGTCTAAACTAGGACTAAACCAGAACTAAACCAGGACTAAACTGGGGTTAAAACAGGGCTGAACTAGGACTAAACCGGCGATAAACCAGGACTAAACCAGGTCTAAACTAGGACTAAACCAGAAGTAAACCAGGTCTAAACCAGGGCCAAACCAGGACTAAACCAGGTCTAAAACTGGACCTAACTAGGGCTAGCAGGACTAACCAATGTGTATTACAGGTCTAAACAATGACCAGAACTAAACCAGGACTAAAGTGGACCAAAACAATGATCCAACACGAGCCGGTCGTGGTGCAGGGATGATAATCACATTTGTAAACGCCGTTCTTGGAAGAATCGCTTAATCTTGTTTACAAAACAGAAAATCTATAAAATGATTTGGAGCAAAACAAAAGCCCGTGACTCAGGGAGGAATGCAGGTTTCAGGTGGGTCTGTGGCACCACCGCGGAACATTCCACGCCCCGGCGCTAAACGCAGATCAATGTTGACTTTAAACCCGCCCCAGACAGCCCCAGGTTAGCCAGGACTTTGTTTAGGTCTGAGGTCGAAACCGAGACCAAACCAAGTCCAACCTGAACCCGAAGAATGTCCCACAGAAGACAGACGGACGGCACATGTGGTTCTGCCCAAAACTCTAAAGGTGCACAGTGTGGCCCGTCTAATGCTCTTCTCCATGGACATGTTAGTGCTTTGTCTGAATTAAACCTTTCTATCTTCATGGAGACCAAACCAGAAGTTACAGGTCAGATCTGTGGAGAGGCAACCCCGCTCACAGTCAGAATACCTGTTTTTAAATCGGCATTTTCGAGTCACCTCTGATTCAATAAAGCCGCTCTTGAGGTCAAAATAAGCCCACTGTGTTCTGTCTGTGTCTGATTATAAAGCGTTTCACCGTACGAGAATGAGGAAGTGCGCGTCAGCATGCTAGCTGTTGCTGTTATATTACCGTGACAGCAAAACTGGACTCTAAATGTTGTGGGTTACATGCTGCTATTATAATACAGACATGTCAAACTCAGGCCCAGGGGCCAAATTTGGCTCGTGATATAATTATATTTGGCCTGTGAGATCATATTAAAGCACACAGATCAACTATAGAGACTAAATGTATTTAAAATGTTGTTATTATTTTATATTCTGCTTGTTCTGGATTCAATGTTTAAGCAAAACATTTATTTTAATAAGAAAAGGTTTAACATTACATATCTCGAAAGAAGAGAAAACAGGCAGATGATGTTGAAATTTTTCAATAAATATTTAGTTTGGCCCACGACTTTTTTATTTTGGCCTCTGTGAATTTGAGTTTGACGCCCCTGGTCTAAACTCTAAAACTTGTGGGTTACATGCTGCTATTATATATTATATAGGGTGGTCCAATTTTATATATATATATATATATATTTAGATTCTCTAGATTAGAACCCTGCATTTGGTTCCATATCTGTCTAAAATACTTGGGTCCAAATTTTATGTAAATTAATTAATATTTTGCTCAAGACACTTGAAAATTGCCCTAAACTATAACATAGAATCAAATAAATAAGGCGTATTCGAAAAGTTTCTCATTTTATTCTGCAAACACAAACTGAAACTTGCATAAAAATGACTTAGAACGTCCATAAAAGTTGTTTATAAAGTCCAGCTCCATGTGTCCTTGTTGGCGTCACTAAAGGTGTGTCTGTGATTCCTGCACTAGATCCTGTTTCTGATCTTCATTCTTTGTGCTACAGTTAAAATCTTGAAGAAGCTTCACCTTCTTTCAGCAACGTCACTGACACTTTCCTGGATGCACAGTTCCAGCATCTTCTGAAAGTCTGCATCATCAAGAGCTTCGAAGAAACGCATCAAAATCCCTGATCTGCTTCTCTTCATAATCTGCTGGATTAAGAGCGTCACGTCGTTTTGGTGGAACCTCTGAACCTTCCTTTTCCAGAACATCATGAACCATCAGCTTCTTCTCTTCTTCTGTCACACTGGAGTCAAACAATTTTCAAACATTTCTTCACTCAAGGACCAAAGATGTCGACCCAAAGCTGTTCTGGTTCTGAATTTCAGGACTGTGAAGCTTCTTAAGGAAAACCAAAAACCAAATCATCTGCAGGAGCTTCAGAACTTCATGCAGAAACTTCATGCAGCTTGAGCAACTTCGAAAACATCTCCTTTTTCTTCCAAATTTCTTCCTAAATCATTTTTTGGACACTAAAACCTAATGCAGGTTTCTAAACGAGGTTATCTGAAACTTTTTTTTTTTTTACCGTGCTTTGATGGACCAGCCTAACATCTTATTATTTTTCAAAAGTCTCACTACTTTGACTTTTTTTTTTATTGTCCAGGCAGATGCACTTGAGTATTTTTCAAACATTCCTCTTTTCTGACATGAATAATGTTCATGTGATAGCCTATTACACTTTGCTCACATGTGTCATTGACCAGAGAAAACTTGGGCCACAGAGGAGATCAGACGGTGGGAAAACGTCCTCATTGAACCGTGGGAAACAGTGATGCGTTTTTAAAAAAAGAACATAGACCAGCCTTCGAGAAAATATCTAATTGAAAAGGGAACATGTAGACCAGTGTTTCACAAACTTTTTATCTGGGGATCCATATTTTAAAAGTTACAAACCTTTGCGACTCAAGTCAATAGAAATTATTCGTAAATCACAAAATAAATGTGGATTTGATCATTATTGAACATTAATGAGGATATTTTATTGTTGACTGAGTGATCGTGTCTCTGAACAATTAGTATTACTCAAGTTTTAAACAATGAAAAACAGAAATTGAAGCAGCAATAAAAGTCGCCTATTTGGACATTAAATGGAGCCCATTTCTTTTTTCTTTTCCACATTCATATGAACCAGAAATATTGCAACAAAATAAACAATAAAATAATAACAAAAAGATTAGAAATTATACAAAACACGTCTTAACATTTCAACTAGGGGTGGGCGATATCTTGATATTTTAAATATATTGAGATATTTTTTAAACTCAATATGGATTCTGGCATATCGTACATATCGATATAATGCTTATTATTAATTCTGATTTCGCCGCTTCGCTTGTTCATCTTCTCTGTCGTCGCCCACACCTCCCAGATTTTCCTGCTTGTGTCTCATTCAGTCGTCACTATTGCAGTGAACGACCGAAGTTGGTGTCAGTGAAAATCTTTTAGCGCCACAAACCTTTTCCACCATTTCCAGACAAAAGCATCAGCAGCACATCCTCTGTCACAGAGAGAACATATGAACACTCATATGAACACTGAGTCGTGTCCTTTAGTCCGACAGAAGCTGAACCACATCAGCGACACAAGACACAGAGCTGTTTATGCAAATGAGCCATGTGGTTTTAAGTTTCGTTTCTGTAAAACGTAAACACATGTGTTAAAACTGCGGTACACGTGGCATGGTAAAGTTCTGGCTAAATCCTGTTTTAGTCTTGTTTTTAGGTCCGTTTTTATTCCCATGTTTAGTCCCGTTTTTAGTTTTTAGTCCCATTTTAGACTCAGTTTAGTCCTGTTTTAGACCTGTTTTAGTCCCATTTTAGACCTGTTTTTAGACCTGTTTTAGTCCCATTTTAGACCTGTTTTTAGACCTGTTTTAGTCCCATTTTAGACCTGTTTTTAGACCTGTTTTAGTCCTGTTTTAGACCTGTTTTAGTCCCATTTTAGACCTGTTTTAGTCCCATTTTAGACCTGTTTTTAGTCCTGTTTTACTCCCATTTTTAGTCCCGTTTTTAGTCCTGTTTTTAGACCTGTTTTAAGTCCTGTTTTAAGCCCTGTTTTAGTCCTGGTTTAGACCCGTTTTAAACCAATTTTAAGACCAATTTTAGTCCAGTTTTAAACCTGGTTTAATCCAATTTTAGTCCTGTTTTAGTCTTGTTCTGGTCCACCCACCGTACACGGGGGGGTTCGTGTTTTCGCGGCCCGGTACCAGCGACCCACGGCCCGTTACTGGTCCCTAACCCGGGAGCTGGAGGTTCCCCGATGAAGACAATCTGCGGAAAACACCGTATATGACGCGTCGGAAAACCAGCTCGTCTAAACGGAGGCGCGTCGTCATGAAGAGACGTCAGAACAGACAGCAAAGCCCAAAGTCGAGAAAAGTATTTATAAACTCATAGTGGTGAATAATGAAGCTGCTCTAGATGCAGAATAAGGGAAGTGAGAATAACTTTGGACGACTGCAGTTTAAAAAAGGAACTAGTTTTGTTTCTCACGTTTTTTTTTAGACAGCGGAAGTCAGACACGGAGATTTTAAATGATGAGAAACATTTACCCGAGTGATTCTCCCACCAAACCGAGTCATAATTAGAAAAACATGAAGCCCATTCATTAAACTTTACAGTGATCGACAACGGCGCTTTTCACTTCAACCACTTTCTGTTTCTGTTTCTGTTCGACGTCAGAAGAGAAAGAACTAAATATGAAAATCCTTCAGACGCCGTGTTCTTCTGCGTCACCTCTTCACCTCCTCCTCCTCATCGTCGTGCAGGTTTACGACACAAACCTTCGTCTCAGCGCAAAATCAAGTCAAAGTGTTCGTGACAAAAAGGAGCTTTCGATTTCAGACGAACAGAAAATTTTAATAATTTTACCGACGCAATTATTTACGAGAACAATAACAGAGAGCAGAGCTACAGGTCACACGAAGAGAGAAAAAAAACAGGACTAAACTAGGTCTAAACTAGGTCTAGGCCAGAACTAAACCAGGGCTAAAAAAGCATTAAAATATTAACTAAACCAGGTCAAAACAAGGTCAAAAGTAGGACTAAAGCACAGGTCTAGATCAGGTCTAATACAGGACTAAACCAGGCCTTAACCAAGACGATAGCTGGTCTAGACCAGGACTCAACCAGGATCAAACCAGGACTAATTAAGACTAAACCACAACAAAATTAGAACTAAACAAAACCAGATCAAAACAGGACTGCTCCAGGATTAAAATATGAACAAAACCAGGTCAAAACAAGGCCAAAAGCAGGACTAAATCAGGTCTAGACCAGGACTGAAACCAAAATCAGATCTGAACCAGGAACTAAACAGGGTCAAAAACAGTTCAAAACCAATTCCAGGACTAAACCAGGACTTAACCAGGACCAAACCAGGACTAATTAGGACTAAATCGCAACTAAATGAGAACTAAACAAAACCAGATCAAAACCAGGACTAATCCAGGATTAAAATATGAAATAAATAAGACCAAAAAGCAGGACTAAAGCAGGTCTAGATCAGGATTAATATAGGACTAAACCAGGGCCAACAAAACCAGATCTGAACCAGGGACTAAACCAATTCCAGGACAGAGCCAGGACTAAAGCAGGTCTAGATCAGGGCTAAAACTGGACTAAACCAGGTTTAAAAGAAGGTCTAAACCAGGACTAAAACAGCACTAAAGCAGGATTAAAACAGGACTAAAGCAGGACTAAAAGAGGACTAAACCAGGACTAAAAAGGTCTAAACCAGGACTAAACCAGGACTAAAAGAGGACTAAACCAGGTCTAAAGCAGGACTAAATCAGGACTAAAAGAGACTAAACCAGGACTAAAACAGGACTAAACCAGGAACAGGAACTAAACCAGACTAAGCAGGACTAAACCAGGACTAAAAGAAACCAGGACTAAACTAAACTAAAAGGACTAAAAGACTAAAAGAGACTAAAAGACTAAAAGGACTAAACAGGACTAAAAGAGAACTAAACCAGACTAAAGCAGGACTAAACCAGGACTAAAAGAGGACTAAACCAGGACTAAAAGAGGACTAAACCAGGTCTAAAGCAGGACTAAACCAGGAACTAAAAGAGAACTAAACCAGATCTAAAGCAGGACTAAACCAGGACTAAAAGAGAACTAAACCAGGACTAAACCAGGACTAAAGCAGGACTAAAAAGGAACTAAACCAGGTCTAAAAGGTTAAAACAGGACTAAACCAGGACTAAAAGAGACTAAACCAGGACTAAAACAGGACTAAACCAGGAACTAAAAGAGAACTAAACCAGGTCTAAACCAGGTCTAAACCAGGTCTAAACCAGGACTAAATCAGGTCTAAACCAGGACTAAACCAGGACTAAACCAGGTCTAAAACTAAATAGGACCCCGGGAGAGATCACTAAATCACTCAAACATACATCTTCAGTGGCGTTTTTGACGAGGGAACGACGTTGGGACACGGGAGAAAAGCTCCTCAAAGTGGATTTGAATAGACCGGCCTGTTTAAAGTCCTTTGTGTTTGAATAATGACTCCACTTTCAGAAACGATCGTGAACGTTCAAAAAAAAACTGGTCTTTTGTTTATTTGCTCTGACAGAGAAGATTCATATTGATCCGCTCCATTGTCTGGGTCTTTGCCGCCACAAAACAAAACCGACGTGGGGACTTTTGTGGCGGGTTTTGAAATGACAGCTCTGATTTCCAGGTTGAGTGGAGCCAGCGCGAGTTTGAGTTTTCCACAAGATTTTGGACGATTTGTTGGAGAAAAATCAGACGTTCACTGCATTTTTGTCACCGAAACGAAGTCAGCATCTGTTAAATCTATTCTCCACAACACTGGGCAAAGTGAGGACTAAACCAGGACTAAAACAGGACTAAAAACAGGTCTAAAACAGGTCTTAAGACAGATCTTTGACAGGACTAAAACAGGACTGAACCAGGACTGAACCAGGGCTAAATCAGATCTAAACCAGACCCTGGTTTAGATCTGATTTACACCTGGCTCAGTCCTGTTTTAGTCTTGATTTAGTCCCGTTTTAGTTCTGGTTTAGACCTGGCTCAATCCTGTTTTAGTCCTAGTTTTAGTCTTGGGTTAGACCTGTTTTAGACCTGGTTTTAGTCCTGGTTTAGACCTGATTTAGACTTGGCTCAATCCAGTTTTAGTCTTGATTTAGTCCTAGTTTATCTTTCATTTCAGTCCTTGTTTAGACCCAGTTCAGACCCGGTTTAGACCTGATTTAGACTTGGCTCAATTCTGTTGTAGTCTTGATTTAGTCCTAGTTTAGATCTGGTTTTAGTCCTTGTTTAGATCTGGTTTAGTCCTAGTTTAGACCTCCTTTATAACTGGTTTCATCCTGGTTTAAACCTGGTTTAGTCCTTGTCTAGATCTGGTTAAGACCTAGTTTAGTCCTGGCTTGGACCTGGTTTAGACTTTTTTTTTATAAGGGGCTCCTGGTCCAGACCAGATCTAAACAAGGACTAAGCCAGGACTAAGTCAGGACTAAACCAGGTAAAAACTAGGACTAGTTTTAGTTAAAACTAAAACAATATTAAACGAGGGAGAAACCAAGGCCACATCAAGACTAAACCAGGACTAAACCAGGTCTAAACCATGATTAAACCAAGGAAAAAACAGGTCTAAACCAGGTCTACAATTCAGGTCTTGGGTACATTCTTGTCAGTGAAACAAAACTAGCATCTGTTATATCTATATCTAACTCTGGGCAAAGTGTGGACTAAAACCAGGTCCAAACTAGAACTGAACCAGGTCTAAACCAGGACTAAACCAGGTTCCAGGGTCTGTTACTGTTCTGATGACTGCAGTTATTTCCATGTTGAAGGATCAGTGTGTACAAAAACACTGTGTGTACAAAGGTACTTTCACTTTCACTTTTGAGTATTTGAGTGTTTGTGGCGACAGACGAGACCTGAGTTCTGTCTCAGAACAAACGAGTCGACCTGAAGCGAAAGAAGAAAAGTGAAAAGACAATTGTGAAATGAAACGGAGAATTCAGACGGTGGAGCATTTTTGTCAGAGAAACAAAACATCTGTTAAATCTATTCTCCACAAGACGGAAAAGTGAGGACTAAACCAGAACTAAAACAGGTCTAAACCAGGACTAAAACAGGACTAAACCAAGTCTAAACCAGGATTAAACCAGAACTAAACCAGGACTAAAACAGGACTAAAACAAGTCTAAACCAGGACTAAAACAGGACTAAAACAAGTCTAAAAACAACTAAACAGGATTAAACCAGAACTAAACCAGGACTAAAACAAAAATAAACCAGGTCTAAACCAAGTCTAAACCAGGTCTAAAACAGGACTAAACCTGGACTAAACCAATGTTATTAGGTTCTTTTTTTCAGACCGAGTGTGTTATTTCATACCTGACATACCTGACCTGGACTGTTCACGAGCGTCTTCCTCAGAGTCACATGATGCTGCTGTGACGTGTCTGGTCAGCTGACTTAAACTCTAGGTTTGAAGTCTAAACCTGGACTAAACCAAGTCTAAACCTGGACTAAACCAAGTCTAAACCTGGACTAAACCTAAACAAGTCTAAACCTGGACTAAACCAAGTCTAAACCTGGAACTAAACCAAATCTAAACCAGGACAAAACCAAGTCTAAACAGGTCTAAAACAGGACTAAACCTGGACTAAACTAGTTCTTTTTTTCAGACCGAAGTTATTTCATACCTGACATAACCTGGACTGTTCACTAGTCTTCCTCAGAGTCACATGATGCTGTGACGTGTCTGGTCAGCTGACTTAAACTCAAGTCTAAACCTGGACTAAAAAGTCTAAAGACTAAACCTAAACCTGGACTAAACCAAGTCTAAACCTGGACTAAACCAAATCTAAACCTGGACTAAACCAAGTCTAAACCTGGACTAAACCAAGTCTAAACCTGGACTAAACCAAGTCTAAACCTGGACTAAACCAAGTCTAAACCTGGACTAAACCAGGACTAAAGCTGGACTAAACCAAGTCTAAACCAGGATTAAACCAGGACTAAACCAGGACTAATACAGGATTAAAGCAAGTCTAAACCAAGTCTAAACCAGGTCTAAACCAAGTCTAAACCTGGACTAAACCAAATCTAAACCTGGACTAAACCAAGTCTAAACCTGGACTAAACCAAGTCTAAACCTGGACTAAACCAAGTCTAAACCTGGACTAAACCAAGTCTAAACCTGGACTAAACCAAGTCTAAACCTGGACTAAACCAAGTCTAAACCTGGACTAAACCAAGTCTAAACTGGACTAAACCAGGACTAAAGCTGGACTAAACCAGGACTAAACCAGGACTAAACCAGAACTAAACCAGGACTAATACAGGATTAAAGCAGGTCTAAACCAAGTCTAAACCTGGACTAAACCAAGTCTAAACCTGGACTAAACCAAGTCTAAACCTGGACTAAACCAGTCTAAACCAGGTCTAAACCAAGTCTAAACCAGGACTAAAACAGAACTAAACCAGGACTAAATTCTCCTCTCTCCTCTTCTTCTCTCTGTCCTTCTCTATGTGAATCAGGTCGCCTCTCCACAGATCTAACCTGTAATTTGTCTTGCAAGTCTCCATGGAGTTTCTCAAGTTCATGGTCGTACTGCGGAACATTCTAGACACATCTCTACGTAACACAGTGCACCTTTTAAAGCAAAGATGAAGTTTTTTTCTCTTGTTTCTTGTGTTTGTGTTGCTCTGGTCGTGTTGGTCGTGTTGGTGAGACCCGGCGTTCGGCCTCAGCCACGTCCAGGCCCACGCTTCTGTAAACCTCCTCGTTTTTCTGGAGACCCACCGCGCTTCTGTGATGATGTAACGAGAGATAAGAGAGAAGAAAGTGAAGCGCCGGAGCTCAGATCAGGACCGAGCCTCGTCTTCACTCTGAGGTGGGAAACTTGGCTCCAAAAAGAACCAAGAACAAAACCGGCTTTGACCAGAGACGAGGATCCAACACACGACGCCTTTGTTTCACTCACAAAAGTACAGCTACGGCTCAGACCGGGTTTAGACCGGGTTTAGACCGGGTTTAGACCGGGTTTAGACCGGGTTTAGACCTGGTTTAGACCTGGTTTAGACCTGGTTTGGTCCCGGTTTAGTCCCAGTTTAGTCCTGGTTTAGCCGTGGTTTAGTCCTGGTTTTGACCTGGTTTTGACCTGGTTTAGTCCTGGTTTAGATCTGGATTAGACCTGGTTTAGTCCTGGTTTAGACCTGGATTAGTCCTGGATTAGTCCTGGATTAGACCTGGATTAGACCTAGTTCTGACCCTGGTTTAGTTTTGCTTTAGTCCTGGATTAGACCTGGTTTATTCCTGGTTTAGTCCTGGTTTAGACCTGGTTTAGACCTGGATTAGTCCTGGTTTAGTCCTGGTTTAGACCTGGTTTAGTCCTGGTTTAGACCTGGTTTAGTCCTGGTTTAGACCTGGATTAGTCCTGGTTTAGACCTGGTTTAGTCCTGGTTTAGTCCTGGTTTAGACCTGGTTTAGTCCTGGTTTAGTCCTGGTTTAGTCCTGGTTTTAGATCTGGTTTAGACCTGGTTTAGACCTGGATTAGTCCTGGTTTAGACCTGGTTTAGACCTGGTTTAGACCTGGTTTAGTCCTGGATTAGTCCTGGTTTAGACCTGGTTTAGACCTGGTTTAGACCTGGTTTAGTCCTGGTTTAGTCCTGGTTTTAGTCCTGGTTTAGACCTGGTTTAGTCCTGGTTTAGTCCTGGTTTAGTCCTGGTTTAGTCCTGGTTTAGACCTGGTTTAGACCTGGTTTAGACCTGGTTTTTAGTCCTGGTTTAGTCCTGGTTTAGTCCTGGTTTAGTCCTGGTTTAGACCTGGTTTAGACCTGGTTTAGTCCTGGTTTTAGACCTGGTTTAGACCTGGTTTAGTCCTGGTTTAGTCCTGGTTTAGACCTGGTTTAGACCTGGTTTAGACCTGGTTTAGACCTGGTTTAGTCCTGGTTTAGACCTGGTTTAGTCCTGGTTTAGTCCTGGTTTAGACCTGGTTTAGTCCTGGTTTAGACCTGGTTTAGACCTGGTTTAGACCTGGTTTAGTCCTGGTTAGTCCTGGTTTAGACCTGGTTTAGACCTGGTTTAGTCCTGGTTTAGTCCTGGTTTAGTCCTGGTTTAGTGCTGGATTAGACCTGGTTTAGTCCTGGTTTAGTGCTGGATTAGACCTGGTTTAGTCCTGGTTTAGACCTGGTTTAAAAGGAGAGAAGAGGGAGAGTTATGGCGGCTGCTGAGGTTGGGATTAACTGTCATCATTTTATTTACTTATTTATTTGTTTGTTTTATTTGTTTCGTTGCTGTTAAATTTCTCTTAGTGAACGTAACAGTAACTGAAATATCGTGATATCGTCTCGTTAAAAGTGTCACAATAAAACCTTGGGCCGACACAAAAAATATCAAATCACTCGTCTCTTTATTTAAAATCATTGGTTTGGTGCAGCAAAACTACATATCCCATGATGCTTTGCTCCATTACGGCGCACACTACATGAAAAGTAACACAAATAATCAACATTTTTAAGAACATTTAAATCTTAATTCTTTGGTTTTTGACAGAACAAAAGTCTCGTCAAGGCATTTTAAACAAAAAAGTCGTATTTTCACAGTTTTGTCTACAAATATCGCAATAAATATCACAGAAAAAAAAACAAAAACTTAAATATAAAGTTGATTAAAAGTAAATAAATGTGAGTCTCTTTGGTCAAAGTTGTGGATTTTTATTTAATTGTTTTTGATTAAATTGTTTTATTTTTATTCAGATTTGATTCTGTTTTTTATGAATCTGGTTTAAATGAGAGAAAAAAAAAGCAAAAGAAAAAGAAAAGAAAAAGTGTCCTTAAAGATAAATGTGTCTTTCTCTTAAACATGTGTTCAACGATCCGGTTCAACGACGACAGACTGAGAGAAAAACTGAACCCCGGAGAGAAAGAGAAAGAGAAAGAAGGAGGGAAAGAAGGAGACAGAGGAGGAGAGAGGGAGAAGAGAGAGAAGGAAAGAAGGAGGAGGAGAGAGGGAGAAGGAGAAAGAGAGGAAGAGGAGAGAGGAGGAGAGGAAGAGGATGGTAGAGAGAGAGAAGGAGGGAAAGAGAGGAGGAGAGAGGGAGGAGAGAGAAAAGGAGGGAGAGGAAGAGAGAGAGAAGGAGGGAGAGAAGGAAGGAGAGAGGGAGGACGAGACACAGAGAGGAGGAGGGAGGAAGAGAGAAGGAAAGAGAAAGGGAGGAAAGACAGAGAGGGAAGAGAGAGAGAGAAGGGAGAGAGGATGGAGGAGAGAGAGAGAGAGAGGAGAGAGAGAAGGGGGAAAAGAGGAGAGACATGGAGGAGAGAGGGAGGGTGAGAAGGAAGGAGGAGAGAGAGAGAAGGAATGAGGAGAGAGAAGAAAAGGAAATAGGAAGGGAGGAAAGAGACAGAAGGAAGGAGAGAGGAGAGGAGAGAGAGAGAAGGAGGGAAAAGAGGAGGGAGAAAGAGAGAGAGAGGGAGAGGAGAGAGAGGGTGAGAGAGAAGGAAAGAGGGAGCAAAAGAGGGACAGGGGAGAGAGAGAAAGGGAGAGGAGGAAGAGAGAGAAGGAGGGGAGAAGGGACATGGAGGAGGGAGGGAGACAGAGGGAGAGAGGAAAGAGACAGAAGGAAGGAGAAAGAGAGGAGGAGAGAGAGAAAGAGGGTGCGAAGGAAGGAGAGAGAGAGGAAGAGATACAGAGAGGAGGAGGAAGGAGGAGAGAGAAGGAAAGTGGAAGGGAGGAAAGACAGAGAGGGGAAGGAGAGAGAAGGAGGGAGAGAGAGAAGGGAGAAAAGATTAGTGACAAGGAGGAGAGAAGAAGGGCGAGAAGGAAGGAGAGAGGGAGGAGGAGACACAGAGCGGAGGAGAGGAGGAGGAAGAGAGAGAGAAGGAAGGAGAGAGAGAGGGAGAAGAACAAGGAGGAGAGAGAGGAGGAGGAACGGGGAGGAGAGAGGGAAAAAGAGAGGGAGGAGAGAGAGAAGGAAAGAGGGAAGGAGAAAAGAGACAGAAGGAAGGAGAAAGAGAAGGAGGTAGAGGGAGAAGGGAGAGAGGAGAGGAGAGAGAGAAGGGGGGAAAAGAGGAGGGACAAGGAGGAGAGAAGGAGAGACAGTGGGAGAGGAGAGAGAGGGAGAGAGAAAGAAAGAGAAAGAGGGATGGAGAAGACAGAAAGAGAAGGAAGGAGAGAAGGAAAACAGGAAAAAGGAGAGAGGGAGGAGAGAGAGAGGAAGGAGAGAGAGAAGGAGGGAGAGAGAAGGGAGAGAAGATGGAGGGGAGAGAGAGAGAGAGAGGAGAGAGAGAAGCGGGGAAAAGAGGAGGGACGAGGAGGAGAGAAGGAGGGGGAGAAGGAAGGAGAGAGGGAGGAGGAGAGGAGAGAGAAGGAGGAAGAGAGCGAAGGGAGAGAGGACGGAGGAGAGAGAGAAGGGGGGAAAAGAGGAGGGACGAGGAGAAGAGAAAGAGAGAGAGAGAGAGAGAGAGAGAGGAAGGGGGGAACAGAGGGAGGAGAGGATGAAGGTGTCAAACGCTTCATTTGAGAAACACAGAAAAACGACAGAAAAGAAAGAAGAAAAAAAAAAAAAGAAAGCGCACCACAAACAAACCAGAACGAGCCTGAGCCACGTTCACTCCTCCTCCTCTCCTCCTCTCCTCCTCCTCCTCTCTCCTCCTCTCCTCCTCCTCCTCCTCCTCTCCTCCTCCTCCTCTCCTCCTCCTCCTCTCCTTCTCTCCTCCTCCTCCTCCTCTCCTCTCCTCCTCCTCCTCCTCCTCCTCCTCCTCTCTCCTCCTCCTCCTCTCCTCCTCCTCTCCTCCTCCTCCTCCTCCTCCTCCTCTCTCCTCTCTCCTCTCCTCCTCCTCCTCCTCCTCTCCTCTCCCTCCTCCTCCTCTCTCTCCTCCTCTCCTCTCCTCTCCTCCTCCTCTCCTCCTCCTCCTCCTCCCTCCTCCTCCTCTCCTCCTCCTCTCTTCCTCTCCTCCTCCTCTCCTCCTCCTCCTCTCCTCCTCCTCCTCTCTCCTCCTCCTCCTCCTCCTCCTCCTCCTCCTCCTCCTCTCCTCTCCTCCTCCTCTCCTCCTCCTCCTCTCCTCCTCCTCTCTTCCTCCTCCTCTCCTCTCTCCTCTCCCTCCTCTCTCCTCTCTCCTCCTCCTCTCTCTCTCCTCTCTCCTCTCCTCCTCCTCCTCTCCTCCTCTCCTCCTCTCCTCCTCCTCCTCCTCCTCTCCTCTCCTTCCTCTCTCCTCCTCTCCTCCTCCTCTCCTCCTCCTCCTCCTCCTCCCCTCCTCTCCTCTCCTCCTCTCTCCTCCTCTCCTCCTCCTCCTCCTCCTCCTCTCCTCTCCTCTCCTCCTCTCTCCCCTCCTCCTCCTCCTCTCCTCCTCCTCCTCCTCCTCCTCCTCCTCTCCTCTCCTCCTCTCCTCCTCCTCCTCCTCTCCTCCTCCTCCTCCTCCTCCTCCTCCCTCCTCCTCCTCCTCCTCCTCTCTTCTCCTCAAAAAAAAAAAAAAAAAAAAAGGATTATATTTTCAAAAACAGAGGTGAAGTGAATTTGGACAAATCATAACAAAACAAAAATACGTCTTTGTTTCTTTATTTAAGTCAGTAAAACGTCGTCTCGGTTTGAAAATGAAAATTAAAACACAACGTTCCAGATTACTCGATTACTATTTTTAGAATTTCACGTTTAGAGAAAATGCCCCCTCAGCCAGCAGAGGGCGCAAGGAAGTCTGAGGTGAATAACAGAGGTTCAGACGGAGCAGTGCCTCCGGTTAGCGTCACAATAATGTCAATGACGTCAATCAAATCCTAAACTCTACGATTTTCACTGAGGTCTCCAACTCTTTGTTTTAGATTCCTGTCCTGGTTTAGTTTTAGTTTAGTCCTGGTTTAAGTCCTAGGTTTAGTTTAGTCCTGGTTTTAGTCCTGGTTTAGACCTGGTTTAGACCTGGTTTAGTCCTGGTTTAGTTTAGACCTGGTTTAGTCCTGGTTTAGTCCTGGTTTAGTCCTGGTTTACCTGGTTTAGTCCTGGTTTAGTCCTGGTTTACTGGTTTACCTGGTTTAGTTTCCTGGTTTAGTCCTGGTTTAGACCTGGTTTATCCTGGTTAGTCCTGGTTTAGACCTGGTTTAGTCCTGGTTTAGTTTAGACCTGGTTTATTCCTGGTTTAGGTTTCCTGGTTTAGTTAGTCCTGGTTTACCTGGCTTAGTCCTGGTTTACCTGGTTTACCTGGTTTAGACCTGGTTTAGTTTACCTGGTTTACCTGGTTTGACCTGGTTTAGACCTGGTTTAGACCTGGTTTAGTCCTGGTTTAGTCCTGGTTTAGTCCTGGTTTAGTCCTGGTTTTAGTTTTCCTGGTTTTAGTCCTGGTTTAGTCCTGGTTTAGTCCTGGTTTAGTCCAACTTTGGACCTGGTTTTGTCCTGGTCTCCATCTCCAGAGCTCAGAATGTTTGGTCCCACTGCGTGATGTCATCAGGTGGTTATGCATCCATTAAATCAGACGGGAGGGCATCTGACACACAGGGCATTCACACAGTTCATCTTCCTCCTGTCGTGTGGGGCCATTTTGAGGACCACACAACAAGATTTATATTTTGTTTTGATTTGTTAATCGCTATGGCAACAGTCCCAGCTGTTCATCAGTCTGAAATACGACGACGACGACGAGACGACGAGAGACGAGAGGACGGGAGGGCATCTGACACACACAGACACACAGACGGGAGGGCACTGACAGGACACGGGAGCGGGAGGGCATCTGACACACACAGACACATCAGAGCGGGAGGGCATCTGACACACACAGACACATCAGAGCGGGAGGGCATCTGACACACAGACACATCAGAGCGGGAGGGCATCTGACACACAGACACATCAGAGCGGGAGGGCATCTGACACACACAGACACATCAGAGCGGGAGGGCATCTGACACACACAGACACATCAGAGCGGGAGGGCATCTGACACACACAGACACATCAGAGCGGGAGGGCATCTGACACACACAGACACATCAGAGCGGGAGGGCATCTGACACACACAGACACATCAGAGCGGGAGGGCATCTGGTGTAATTTCACATAATTCCTCCTCATCGTGTTGTTGTTGTTTGTGTCGGTGATTTAAACGAGCGTCAGTGAACAAACCACAGATAAAATCTGTGACAAAGAGACGAACAAAACCGAGATTTAAACACAACACCAGAACTAAACCAGGACTAAACCAGGACTAAACCAGGACTAAACCAAAACTAAACCAGGACTAAACCAGGACTAAACCAGACTAAACCAGGACTAAACCAGGACTAAAACCAGGAACAGGACTAAACCAGGACTGAACCAGGACTAAATCAAGACTAAACCTAGACTAAAGCAGGAGTAAACCAGGACTAAACCAGGACTAAACCAGGTCTAAACCAGGACTAAACCAGGTCTAAACCAGGACTAAAACAGGACTAAACCAGGACTAAACCAGGACTAAACCAGGACTAAACAGGACTAAACCAGGACTAAACCAGGACAAAACCAGGACTAAACCAGGTCTAAACCAGGACTAAACCAGGACTAAACCAGGACTAAACCAGGACTAACCCAGGAGTAAACAGGTCTAAAACCAGGACTAAACCAGGACTAAACCAGGTCTAAACCAGGACTAAACCAGGTCTAAACCAGACTAAACCAGGACTAAACCAAGACTAAAACAGGACTAAAACAGGACTAAACCAGGACTAAACCAGGTCTAAACCAGGACTAAACCAGGACTAAACCAGGACTATAAACCAGGACTAAAACAGGAAAACCAGGTCTAAACCAGGACTAAACCAGGACTAAACAGACTAAACAGGACTAAACCAGGACTAACCAGGACTAAACCAGGTCTAAACCAGGACTAAACCAGGACTAAACCAGGACTAAACCAGGACTAAACCAGGACTAACCAGGACTAAAACCAGGACTAAACCAGGACTAAACCAGGACTAAACCAGGTCTAAACCAGGACAAACCAGGACTAAACCAAGGACTAAACCAGACTAAACCAGGACTAAACCAGGTCTAAGCCAGGACTAAACCAGGACTAAACCAGGTCTAAACCAGGACTAAACCAGGACTAAACCAGGACTAAACCAGGTCTAAACCAGGTCTAAACCAGGACTAAAACAGGACTAAAAACTAAACAAGGACTAAACCAGGTCTAAACCAGGACTAAACCAGGACTAACAGGACTAAACCAGGTCTAAACAGGACTAAACCAGGACTAAACCAGGACTAAACAGGACTAAACCAGGTAAACCTAAACAGGACTAAAAGACTAAACCAGGACTAAACCAGGACTAAACAGGTCTAAACCAGGTCTAAACCAGGACTAAACCAGGACTAAACCAGGACTAAACCAGGACTAAACCAACTAAACCAGGACTAAACCAGGTCTAAACCAGGACTAAACCAGGACTAAACCAGGACTAAACCAGGACTAAACCAGGTCTAAACCAGGACTGAACTGAACCAGGTCTAAACCAGGAACTAAACCAGGTCTAAATCAGAGACCACTTTTAAACTTTCGTGCAGCTCTAGAGAAAATCACTGCTGTTCCGTCGTTTGCCAGCAGAGGGCACAAGAACAAGACACTAAAATATGAATAATCAGGTTTAAATTTAACAAAAACCTCCACAGCTCCAGAGTCCAGATCTTCAACGAGGAAACAACAGGACTTAAAACACGATTCAAAATGTGTTCAAAAGTTTAATTTGCATAAGATGAGTTTTATTTTGTCACAGTGGAGTTTTTTTTTTTTTTTTCTTGTATTTAGGCCAAAGAGGAGCCCGTTTGTCTCCTCCTTTTGTTTCTGTTCATGAACGCAGATCACTGACTGAACCAGGACTGAACCAGGACTAAACCAATGAAACCAGGACTAAACCAGGACTGAACAGGATAAACAGGACTGACTAAACAGGACTGAGTCAGAACTGAACCAGGTTTAAACCAGGACTGAACCAGGACTAAACCAGGTCTAAACCAGGACTGAACCAGGACTAAACCAGGACTGAACCAGACTAAACTAGGTCTAAACCAGGACTAAACCAGGACTGAACCAGGACTAAATCAGGAATAAACTAGGACTGAGTCAGAACTGAACCAGGACTAAATGAGAACGGAACTAGAACTAAACCAGGACTAAATGAGGACTAAACCAGAACTAAACCAGGTCTAAACCAGGTCTAAACCAGGACTGAACCAGGACTGAGTCAGAACTGAACCAGGTCTAAACCAGGATTGAACCAGAACTAAACCAAAACCAGAACTAAACCAAAACTAAATGAAATCTAAACCAAGACTAAATGAGGACTAAACCAGAACTAAACCAGGTCTAAACCAGAACTAAACCAAAACAGAACTAAACCAAAACTAAGACAGGACTGAACCAGGACTAAATGATTTCTAAACCAGGACTAAATCAGGACCAAACCAGAACTGAACCAGGGCTGAATCAGGACTAAATGAAGACTAAACTAGGACTAAATGAGATCTAAAACAGAACTAAACCAGGACTGAACCCGATCAGAACCACAGATCCAGGGTCCGGTCCGTCCTCGGGTCCGTCCTCGGGTCCGTCCTCGGGTCCGTCCTCGGGTCCGTCCTCGGGTCCGTCCTCGGGTCCGTCTCGCGGCTCGGTTTGGGCTCAGACTGAAGCCGCCCTCTGTCCCCGCGCGCACGTTCGATTAAGAATACGAGCATTCATGGGCGACGCGCGGCCGCCTCTCCGCTCCTCAAAGACCCCGTTATATCCGGACTCGTCTCGCTCCCGCTTTTCCACTCACGTCCCGAGTAAAAATAGCTCCGATCTGGCACTTTTTCCGAACAGACGAGCTTAAAAAACACGAGAAATAAAACGTAAAGCGGAATGGAAGGTTTATAAGAGTTTTACTGAAGACTGAACCAGGACTGACTAAACCAGGACTGAACCAGGACTGAACCAGGACTAAACCAGGACTGAACCAGGACTGAACCAGGGACTAACCAGGACTGAACCAGGACTGAACCAGGACTGACTGAACCAAGGACTGAACCAGGACTGAAGGACTGACCAGGACTAAAGAAGGACTGAACCAAGGACTGGACCAGGACTGAACCAGGGACTGAACCAAGGACTAAAGAAGGACTAAAGAAGGACTGAACCAAGGACTGAACCAGGACTAAACCAGGACTAAACCAGGACTAAAGAAGGACTAAAGATGGACTGAACCAGGACTGAACCAGGCCTGAACCAGGACTAAACCAGGACTGAACCAAGGACTAAACCAGGACTGAACCAGGACTGAACCAGGACTGAACCAAGGACTGAACCAGGACTGAACCAGGACTGAACCAGGACTGAACCAGGACTGAACCAGGACTAAACCAAGGACTAAAGAAGGACTAAAGAAGGACTGAACCAAGGACTGACCCAGGACTGAACCAAGGACTGAACCAGGACTGAACCAGGACTAAACCAGGACTAAAGAAGGACTAAAGATGGACTGAACCAAGGACTGGACCAGGACTGAACCAAGGACTGGACCAGGACTGGAACAAGACTGAACCAGGACTGAACCAAGGACTGAACCAGGACTGAACCAGGACTAAACAAGGACTGAACCAGGACTGAACCAAAACCAAACCAAAACTGAAAAAACGCGTAATTAATCAAAAATTTAAAGGAAAAAA
>NW_026571047.1:33289634-33322134 GCF_026225935.1 Boleophthalmus pectinirostris
GGTCCCGGCCTGGTCCCAGTCTCGGTCCTGATCTGGTCCCGGTCTGGTCCCAGTCTCAGTCCCGGTCTCAGTCCTGATTTCAGTCCTGGTCCTGTTCCTGGTCTCAGTCCTGGTCTCAGTCCCGATCTGGTCCCGGCCTGGTCCCAGTCTCGGTCCCGATCTGGTCCCGGCCTGGTCCCAGTCTCGGTCCTGATCTGGTCCCGGCCTGGTCCCAGTCTCGGTCCCGGTCTGGTCCTGGTCCTGGTGTAGTCCTGTTTTAGTCCTGAAAATAGTCCTTTTTTCGTTTTCTTATTCTTGGTTTTATATTGAAAAATGGATGAACGAATAACACACGGACTGAAATTATACGACACGTTTGTATTTTGTTTGTGCTGTTTTATGCTGTGACTGTTTTCATTGGTGCCAGGATATTTCTAAAATTATTAATTATTATTTTTGCGGAAATAATATTACGTCATTTCCACTCAACTGACGTCAGCAATTTTAACAAAACTCCACAAAACTCGTGAAAAGAAACGACCTGAGTCTGTGGAAAAGTTTGTATCATTCTTTATTAACTTGCTTTTTATTCATATTTATGTAATAATACCGACTTTTCCACAGCCTCAGATCGTTTCTCTTCACTAGTTTTGTGGAGTTTTGTGTCAGCTGAGCGGAATGACTTCATTTAATTTCCACAAAAATAATAACTAATAATTTTAGAAATACTCGCACAAATGAAAACAGTCACAGCACAAAACAGCACAAACAAAATACAAACATTTCGTATAATTTTTTACTGTTTTGAGGCTGTTTAACATTTTGAGAGTCTGGATGATTAGTCAGTCTGGCGCCCCCTAGTGCCGCCACTCAATTTCATTTCTCCCCAGCGGCTCGGTCAGGAAACAGAACACACTAGATCAGGGGTGTCCAAACTTTTTTCATCAAGGGCCACATCTCTAAACACAGACGAAGCAGAGGGTCGATCGAGGGCCGCAGACTGATGCTCAGTTCAGTGAATAATTGAAATATGTGCATGTTTAACACGTTAGAATGAGTCATCAGTCGTTATTCACACTAAGATCTGTAAAACCACACACTAAATATTAAGTATTCACTTTATCAAGGTAGATTTTCAAAAAAAATTGCAGTAAAAAGATCATTTTTAATTAATGCAAGGTCATTTGGGCCAATTTACCTCAAAGCCTGAAGGCCAAGAAAAATTTGTCTGAGGGCTGCATTTAGTAGTTGGGACTTGTCTGGTCTGGACGGTTCACAAAAACCCCAGTACTGCAAGTTTGGGCACCAGCCAATCAGCAAAGAACCATATATTCTGTTTTAGCAACGATTCCTGAGATCGAGGATTTAAAGCCACAACAAAGA
This sequence comes from Boleophthalmus pectinirostris, assembly GCF_026225935.1. Taxonomy (NCBI): domain Eukaryota; kingdom Metazoa; phylum Chordata; class Actinopteri; order Gobiiformes; family Gobiidae; genus Boleophthalmus; species Boleophthalmus pectinirostris. Next base: position 33,290,997 of record NW_026571047.1, read on the forward strand.
GAATATTTGGTGTTTGAATGTTTGAATTTTATCAAGGTGAAAGACGTTATTGTCCTTCTTCCTACGGGATTTGGCGCATTACATACGTCATGACCAAATAACATCGATTGATTAGATTTAAAAAAAGTACCCGTCTACTGTCGAGCGAACGAATCCTAATGCTGCAAGGTCAGACGGTTTCCACAAAGTGAAACCGGGCGATGACTCAGACTACTGGACGACGTCATCGGCCCAAAATAAAACTGCAAATATCTTAAGAACCAGAATCGCACCAACGAAACTCTTTACAGCACAAACGAAGCACGATTGACTCCATTTTGTGTTGTTTTAGAGCATTTTGAAACTCTCTTGAAGCTGCTGACCCCAATCTGAAAAAAGAATAAAAGAATCATTAATATCTCCAAAACTAAAGCAGCACAAACTAAACTTTCTGAAGCACAAACAAAGCGGTGGACATAGTTTTTGTGTAGGTTTGCGTTCGATGCCAACTTCACGGAGGTCTCCACACACGCTCCACACACCAGCTGGAGCGAGAGAGACGCCGAAGATGAACTGAACTTGTGAAAAAAAAAAAAGGCGTCAAAAGGAGCAGACGATTCAGTTTGGAGACGATCTAAAGGTCTAATATTACACAAAACTGACTCCTGTGAGATTTAAAACATGTTCTAATGTCTTTCCCTCATAAAAAAAAAAAAAAACTATTCAAAACCTCTTTACAGTTAAGTCCTGTAAGATTCTGTACGAGGCTCCGCCCACAAGCCTACGTAATCTGTGTGTCATTCGTTCATTTGTTTTTCAAAATAAAACCAAAGATAAGAAAAGGAAAAAACAACAATTTTCTTCATTATTTGTCTCCAAAACCAAAATGAAAAAACAGATAAAGATTAGTTTTCCATTTACGTGACCTAAACTGCGATGCCGGACTGAACCAGGACTGAAAACGGTTTAGTCCTGGTCCCAGTCTCAGTCCTGGTCTCAGTCCCGGTCTGGTCCAGCCCCAGTCTGGTCCCAGTCTCAGTCCTGATGTCAGTCCTGATCTCAGTCCCGGACTTGGTCCTGGTCTGGTCCCAGTCTCAGTCCTGGTCGGGTCCCGGTCTCAGTCCTGGTCTCAGTCCTGGTCTCAGTCCCGGTCTGGTTTTGGTCTGGCCCCGGTCTCAGTCCCAGTCTCAATTACAGTCTAGTCCTGGTCTGGTCCCGGACTCAGTCCTGGTCTGATCCCGGTCTCAGTCCCAATCTGGTTCCGGTCTCAGTCCCAGTCTAGTCCTGGTCTCAGTCCCGGTCCCAGACTCAGTCCTGGTCTGATCCCGGTCTCAGTCCCAATTTGGTTCCGGTCTCAGTCCCAGTCTAGTCCTGGTCTCAGTCCCAGTCTAGTCCTGGTCTTAGTCCCGGTCTGGTCCTGCCCTGCCCCCAGTCTGGTCCCGGTTTCAGTCCCAGTCTCAATCATGGTCTAGTCTTAGTCTGGTCCCGGTCTAAGTCCTGATCTCAGTCTCGAGCTGGTTCCAGTCTGGTCCTTGAACTGATTCAGTCAGTTTTTTCATTTTGGTTTTGGAGACAAATAATGAAGAAAACTGTTGTTTTTTTTTTTTTTCTTATTTTTGGTTTTATTTTGAAAAACTAATGAACGAATGAAACACGGACTCTACGTCACTCACGCTCCCACACGACAATCCTCCATAAATATACAAAAACCTGACACAAAACTGTAACTTGACAAACCTGATGCTATGTGCAGTAGCTTCATTAGCGGGATGCTCTGAAGGGGGAGTGACTTAGCGCGGAGAGCACAGAGAAGGGAGACTCTAAACAAACCTGAAACTAAACTGAAACGTATCAAACATTTGTCAAATACAGCGCGCTCAAAACAACAAAAGGTCTAAATCTAAATAAGTTTTGTGTTACAGTTTTGTACTTTAAAGCTGCACTGCGTAACTTTTCTACTTACTTGTCTCCACGGAGATGTCGTTGCTTTCCCTGGAATGTTCCGTCGTGTGACTTTAAACATTTCCATCTGGCATTTTCTCATTACGGGTGTTTCTATCACTCAAAAATACAATAATTCCTCCTGTGAATAGGGCGCCTCTCCACAGATCTGACCTGTAATGAAGCATAACGCTGTAATTTATGCTGCTATGGAGAAAAATATTCAGCACACCCTCCACTAGAAAAGTTATACAATGCAGTGACCAGATTTTCCGGATTAAAAACTGGGAGACGCCCGGGTTTGGATGTTGGCATAAATAAAATAATGAAAAACAAAACAATAAACTCATGCAGATAAATTTAGACTTTTGTTGGTGCATTTTTTCGCGTTGTAGTCATTTCCAAGCTCAGTTTTCTATATTTTAGCGAAACAAATGACAATATTGTCCCGTCTTTACTGATGTCGGGGATCAAAGAGACACTGGAACATTTTTTGGATAAATCTGGGACTGTCCTGGGTAAATAGAATCAAAATCTAGTTAAAATGATTGGACTTTTACTGGACTAACAAAATGATCTGCCAGTGGAACAAGACTTTTTTTAACTTTATAATATGAAAATGCATCTTACCACACCTGAAATAAGAAAAACAACAACTTTTTGCACTTAAAATAAGAAACAAAATCGAATGTTTCTTGAATTAAGTAGATACGGAAGCCGAGAGGGGTCACAACAAACACAAACGCCGCAACAAATGCAAATGCGACAACAACACAACAAAAAGCCACAACACACCAAAAAAAGCCACAACGGAAATGACCGCGGGACTCTGTTTTAATGCAAACGCCGCAACAAATACAAACGCCACGACACAAACGCAAATGCCACAACACATTAAAAAGCCGCAACACATTAAAAAGCCACAACACATTAAAAAGCCACAACGGAAGTGACCGCGGGACTCTATTTTCCGACGGACCGATCGAGCGACAAGTGAAGAAGAAGAACTACAACGTGAAAAGTAAAGAAACTGAGAAGTTGGAAACGTAAGTAAAAGTAATTTATTGTTTTATCATTATTCGTTTCACGTTGTTCTTCTTCACTTGCCGCTTGATCGGTCCGAGTCCCGCAGTCACTTCCGTTGTGGCTTTTTCATGTGTTGTGGCTTTTTCATGTGTTGCGGCTTTTTAATATGTGGCAGCATTTGCGTTTGTTGTGACCCCCCTGGGCTTCTGTAAATAGATCATTAGTAGATCATTTTACATGTCAAGTTAAATCGACTCAAATAAAGTCAAATGTTCCCAATTTAAATAATTTCAACTGAGCTACATGTGTTTTGTTTTGTTTTTCAATGCAGGGACGTCTGTAGGATGACCAGATTTTCAAAAAAATAAAAAACTGGGACACTCTCAGTTTGTGGTGGTTGGTGTGGGGAAGCTGACCCAACGTGGTCAAAGTAGGAGGCAGACGACAACAAAAAAAATTTATTTTAAAACAGACTTCTGGAGTTAACACAAACACAAGTACAAATAAACAGGAAATAAGACAACAGGACTCAAATCAAAAGCACCAAATAATCTGCACAGAAGTCTCCTCTTACTGCCAACACCTGTTTTGCTTTCTACCTCGCCCAGCAGGAAGTACCTCCCACAGGTGATTTTCCAGGTGACTTTCAAAGCAAAGCATGGATTTCTTTTCCTGGGCCTAAGTCTCTTTTCAAAATCAAAATGTTTAACATAAAATTATGTGAATTTAAAATGGGACAAAGGCCCACTTTATCACAGTTGGTAATAATAAAACTGTGAAATGAGTGTGAAATTAAAAAGAATAGTTCTGCACTCGGCTCATTCACGACTAAAATGTGAGTCAGACTAGTCACAGTTCTTTGTGTTTTGGTCATTTTTAAGCAGCTTTTCTGTATTTTACTGAAACAAATGTCAATTTGTTTAGGTAATTTACAGTTCGCAGGGATCAGATTGGTCAAAAATAGGGACACCTGGGACATTTGTAAAAACCTGGGACAAAACGGTTTTGTATAAATTTGCTGGGACAGGGGACACAGGGTCAAAACTGGGACTGTCTCGGGTAAATACAGACGTCTGGTCACTCTAGACATTAGTGTCGTAGAACCGGTCTTGGTCTCAAGACAGTTTTTTTACGCTCTTGGTCTCATCTTGGACTTGACCGCATTTGGTCTTGTCTTGGTCTTGAAGGCGTTTGGACTCGGTCTTGTCTCGGTCTTGAAGGCGTTTGGACTCGGTCTTGTCTCGGACTCAGGGTCTGACATTTGTCCAGTGTGATCATATTTCACCACGGCCGCTGCTGTCGGCAATAAACTTACAGCGACATGTGGCTGAAGTTAATAAAAGTGCACAAATGCATCTGTGTTTGTCACGATGAGCGTTTGGTAAATGTACAGAGGATAAATCTCACTGCAAAACCTGTAAGAGAAAAAAAAACTGTTTTAAAAATCCTACCCACTTTACTCACTTTCTTCACAATTTTGTGTAAAGTGCCAGTGGAACGTCTCTTAAAGAAGTGTTTCTCAAACTGTGGGTCAGGGTCTAAAAAAGGGGGCACAAAGGCTGCGTTCAGACTGCAGCCTTAAGTGACCCAAATCTGATTTTTTGGCCCCTGTGTGACTTGTATCTGATCTTTTAATGACAGTCTGAACCACACATATCCGATTTTTTCAAATGTGACCCAGGACTATGTGCTCCTAAAACCGATACATATCTGATCTTTTGACATGTGACTTCAGTTTGAACGGACAAAGTGCATTCATCCACCTACACTTTATCAACAAGACACAAATGTACACAAACATTCTTCTCGTCATATGAAAATTGTTAATTAATGTAACTGAATCGAAGCCACCACTTTTGGCTACGTCTCCGCATCCACACTGCCCCACAAAACACCACGACCAAAAACCTCGTCCTTCTCCTTCTCAATCTCCTCCTTAAAACAAGTAAGTTGTTCATGTTGTGGCTCCGGTACGAGAGGAACTTTAAAATCTCCAGGTGCTCGATGCTGCGTCCATGTTTGGACAACTTCTGTAAACACAGAGACGCTCGCTGCGGTTGACGTCGTCGTGTCTCCAGTGCACATGTGGGACACTTTTGGGGTTTTTAATGTTCACACTGGAGTCACATACAAGTCACATTTAATTGGAAATGTGAACGACCTCGAAAAAACATCAGATTTCACACAAAAAATCCAAATTGAGCGTTAAGCCCTGCAGTCTGAACGTAGCCTAAGTGTTTCAGTGCAGTCCAGTTTGCTTGTCTTATTTTAGGCCTAAATGAACATTAATCAGATAAATGAGATAGACTCATAAAAACATTGACATATTTGTGCCAAAATAACAAAATAAATAAATACGAATAAATGTAGAAAATGACAAAGATGGTCTTGATTTGGTCTCAATGGGCCGTGGTCTCGGTCTTGTCTCGGTCTCCACCTTTAAAACTCTCGGTCTTGTCTCAGTCTTGATTCTCAGAGGTCTTGGTCTCGTCCTGGTCTCTGGACTCTGTGGTCTAGTCCTGGTCCTCGGTCCGGATCAGTTCGCTCAGACGTCCGGTCACCCTGACAGTGCACCTTTGAGCAGAGTTTTTGGCTCCTCTTCCTCCCTCTGCACGTCTCTCTCCAAATCTTTTCACCGTCCTGAATTATTAAAGCGTTCTCAGAGGCGGCTGCAGACTTTACTCAACGTGAAATAAACACTTTCTTTACTCCGGCTGTAACCGAGAGCTTAAGAGCCTCTGATTTAAGACGCTAACACACGCGCTAACGCTAAAGGAGCTAACGCTAATGGAGGGCTATAGATCTGAGCTAATGCGTCCGAATATTTAGAACTGGCAGCGACTCAGAGCAGCAAATGCACCGACACTGTTTATTTACTGTGGTTTGGCAAGAAAATAAACTCTCTCTATTTATATTTTATGAGAAAGTAAAAGTATTTGGGTTTGTAGTCTGTAATGAGCTCTAAATGTTGGTTTCATAATTAGCTTTGAAGTAGCAGTAGTAGTAGTAATAGTACAGACAGCTGCAGTAGTAGTAGTAGTAGTAGTAGTAGTAGTAGTAGTAGTAGTAGCAGTAGCAGTAGTAGTACTAGTAGTAGTAGTAGTAGTAGTAGCAGTAGGAGCAGTAATAGCAGTAGTAATAGCAGTAGTAGTAGTAGTAAAAGTAGTAGTAGCAGTAGCAGTAGTAGTACTAGTAGTAGTAGTAGTAGTAGTAATAGTTGTAGTAGTAGTAGGAGTAGCAGTAATAGCAGCAGCAGCAGTAGTAGTAGTAGTAGTAGTAGTAGTAGTAGCAGTAGTAATAGTAGTAGTAGTAGTAGTAGTAGTAGCAGTAATGGCAGTAGTAATAGCAGTAGTAGTAATAGCAGTAGTAGTAGTAGTAGTAGTAGTAGCAGTAATGGCAGTAGTAATAGCAGTAGTAGTAATAGCAGTAGTAGTAGTAGTAGTAGTAGTAAAAGTAGTAGCAGTAGTAGTAGTAATAGTAGTACTAAAAGTAGTAGTAGCAGTAGTAGTACTAGTTGTAGTAGTAGTAGTAGTAGTAGTAGTAGTAGTAGTACTAGCAGTAGTAGTAGTAGTAGTAGCAGTAGTAGTACTAGTAGTAGTAGTAGTAGTAGTAGTAGTAGTAGTAGTAGTAGTAGTAATAGCAGCAGTAGTAGTAGTAGTAGTAAAAGTAGTAGTAGCAGTAGTAGTACTAGTAGTAGTAGTAGTAGTAGTAGTAGTAGTAGTAGTAGTAGTAAGTAGTAGTAGTAGTAGTAGTAGTAGTAGTAGTAGTGGTCATTGTAGTAGTAGTAGTAGTAGTAGTAGTAAAATTAGTAGTAGTAGTAGTAGTAGAACTGTTAAAGTCAATTATTAACTCTCAAAAACCTGTTCACATTAACTTCTTTCAAGAGTTATTTTTTTACTTTTTAAACTTCTAACTATTATAAAGAGTTAAACTACAGAACAACTCTTTTTCGTGTTGTAGGGTTTGTTTATTTGGTTGTTTTTTTTTTTACTTTAAATCTCACTTTAATGAAAAAATGTGAAAAACAAAAAGTGTTTCTCAATGACAGTGAAAACACGTCCCTTCGGTCATGAACTGTTCCAGTGTCTGAACAAAACAACTGAATCTCCTGTGACTTCAGTCGGTTTAATCTTCTCCCAGCGTGAATTATTGGGAAATCACCAAATCAAACTGGTCCTGGCTGTTTCAGAAATCAGATTAATCCAAAATATTTGCCGTTTCTGTCTCCACGTGTTGGAAATGAGGCCTGACGGACTCAAAGACTGAGACGAAACAGAACTGTAGAGATTTCACAATGAAACGATCTGGTTTAATGTGTGCAGATATTAACACAACACACAAACACACACACACACAACACACACTACAGGGCACACAACACACAACACAGGGCACACAACACACACTACAGGGCACACAACACACAAACACAACACAACACACAACACACAAACACAACACACAAGACACAACACACACTACAGAGCACACAACACACAACACAACACACAAACACAACACACAAACACAACACACACACACAACACACTAACACAACACACAAACACAACACACACAAACACAACACAACACACAACACACAACACACAACACACAAACACAACACACAAACACAACACACACTACAGAACACACAACACACACTACAGGGCACACAACACACAAACACAACACACAAAACACAACACACAAGACACAACACACAAACACACATCACACAAACACAAACACAACAACAACAACACAACACACAAACACAACACACAAACACAAAACACAACACACACAAACACAACACAGGGCACATGACACACAGCACAGAACACACAGCACAGAGCACATGACACACAGCACAGATCACACAACACAGGGTACACAGCACACAACACTTGGCACACAACCCAGGACACACAACACACAACACACAACACTTGGCACACAACACAGAGTACAAGGCACACAACAAAACACTTGGCACACAACACAGGGTACATAACGCACAACACTCGGCACATAACACAGCACAGGGCACACAACACACAACATTTTGCACACTACACTTGGCACACAGGACACAACACTTGGCACACAACACACAGTACAAAGCACACAACACACAGTACAAAGCACACAACACTTGGCACACAACACAGGGTAGTGGCACACAACACACAACACTTGGCACACAAACAGGGCACACAACACACGGCACACAACACAGGGTAGTGGCACACAACACTTGGCACACAAACAGGGCACACAACACATGGCACACGACACAGTGCACATAACACACAACACAGGGCACACAGAACACAACTCTTGGCACACAACACTTGGCACACAACACACAGTACAGGACACCCAACACATGGTACACAGCACACAACACTTGGCACATGACACAGGGCACACAACACTTGGCACACAACATAGCGCACACAATACTTGGCACATGACGCAGAGTACCCAACACACAACACAGGGCACACAACACTTGGCACACAACACCTGGCACACGACACTTGGCACACAGCACAGCGCACACAACACCTGCCACACAACACTTGGCACACAGCACAGTGCACACAACACACAAAACAGGGCACATAACCCTTGGCACACTTGGCACATAACACTTGGCACACGACACTTGGCACATAACACAGGGCACACAACACAGGGCACACAACACACAAAACAGGGCACATAACCCTTGGCACACTTGGCACATAACACTTGGCACACGACACTTGGCACATGACACTTGGCACACAACACTTGGCACATGACACTTGGCACACAACACAGGGCACACAACATAGTGCACATAACACTTGGCACACAGCACTTAGCACACTGGGCACATGTCACTTCACATAAACTCCAGCCCAGTTTTCATTAGTTTCAAATGTTTTCTCTGTTGTGATTTTTGTTTTGACGCTCCGAGCTTCAAACCGTCTTTAAAAACAACTGAAGTGAAGTTTTGTTTTGTAAATATTGAAACACATGACATCAGTTTTCACACAGAGGAACGTTACACAAACGCTCCATTGCCTCAGTCGTTTCCTAATAAACCCCAGGCTGGAAAATGTGAAATATTTGTAGGGAAATCACGAGGGAGTGAGTGCTCGCTTATCTCGTCTGTTTCAGTTTGTTTGGACAAATCTGAAAAATCAGCTCGTTATCTCCTGGAAAACTGGACACGTCTGAAAATCTGCCAGTTTGTAAACAGAGACGTGTCCTCAAACGTCCTACAGCCCCATTTTACCACCGACTCGAGTTCACGTGTCGACCCGAGTGCAGGAGACTGATTCTTTGCAGCTGAAGTCGTCGACATTCTCTCGGAGTCTGAAGCTAACTGGTCTTTTTTTTTTTTTTTTTTTTTTAAGTTTTAATCAATCAATCATTCAAATATTATTTATTTATAAAGACGTTTACAGTGATTAAAAACAATTCCACATTTCCTTCCACTCATAACTCAGCCCCCACAGCTGCTCGACCAGTTTCACTTTGTGGAAACCATGTGACCTCGCAGCATTAGGATTAATTCGCGCGACGGTAGGTGGGTACTTTTTTTATTTAACCAAATGCTGCTGTTTGGACATGACGTATGTAATGCGCCACTAACGGGACTAACTGATATATTAAGCTTTTCCCAAATCCCGTAGGAAGAAGGACAATAACGTCTTTCCTCTTGATAAAATTCACCAAATATTCTCTTTGTTCCGGCTTTAAATCCTCGATCTCAGGAATCGTTGACAACACAGAATGTACAGCTCTTCGCTGATTGGCTGGTGCCCGAACTTGCACTTCCAGGATTTTTGCAAACTGTCTAGTGCAGGAGTGTCAAACATACGGCCCGGGGGCTGCATCCGGCCCTCCAAGACCTTTAATCTGGCCCTCGGCTGATTTTCTATTAAAATATTGTAATTATATTTTCTATTAAAATATTGTTAATTTTCTGCGGTGTTTATCACAGCAGCGTCTCCAGCGTCTCTGTACGTGGCCCCTCCCACCAGAGCAGCACAAATGAAGACTTGTTTTGACTGTTGACCGTGACACCCTCATCAGAAAAATGTCCAACATGAGAAAAGTGGAGCCGAGTGCAGAATTTTACAACAAAAACAGACTTATTCCTGTTTACATACAAGTTCATGTTAAAACATTGTGTTGAAATTGTATTTTTCTTAAAGTTTCAGGTTGTTCATAATATTATAATATTTTGTAAAAGAAAGAGTTCATTAATTATAAAAGATTTCTGTAATAGATTTGTGTTTCTAATGTGCACTAATATTTGAGCTTATTGTTATTTTTGTGGTTTATATGACGTGAGTTTTCTGATCCGGTCCCTTTGGGATCAAAGTAGGTTGGATACGACCCCCAGACCAAAATGAGTTAGACACTCCTGGTCTAGTGTATTCTGATTCCTGATCTAGTCGCTGGAGAGAAATGAAATTGAGCGTAGGCCGGCCTGGCTAGTCTGACCCCACACAACCAAACAACCCACACACACATACACACACATACACTAACACACTTAAATACATAAAAGTACACATAGTAAAATATGAGGCTGAACCGGTGGAGAAAGCATCAGAGGAGCAGAGAGACGTCCACCACCACCAGGAACCACCACGGGAGAGATGAAGCAGGGTAACCAAAAGTCAGTTTTTCCCTGGACATGTCCATTTTTTGTGTCCTGTCCTGGATGTCCGGGTTTTTTTTCATAAAGTGATGCAAATGTCCGGGTTTTCATGATCTTCCATTGGGTCAGTAATTGAGCATCTCTCGTAGCTCTCTGTAACTCAAAAGGAGGTAGCAGACACAAACAGTTGGTCAGTCTGTAACATGCCAAAGTGCAAATGTGCATTTAACAATGACTTGTACAAGAAATTCCATGTTTTCCGTTCCGGTCGGGACAAGTGGGAGGCCATGTGTACAAGTTGCGAGGTGAGAGTAGTTCAATGTCGAGGCCCCACCCCCCACCCCCGGTAAGGTGTCCGGGTTTTCACAAACGTAAATATGGTCACACTAGATGAAGCCCAAGCACCAACCCTCCACCAGGAGCCCACAGGACAAACCCCGAGAGCCACAGCCGACGACTGCTCCCCGTGCAGAGGCTCCTACAGAAGAAACACTGGACATCCTAAAAATGATAAAGAGATATGAGTTGAAGCTAATAATATGGCTAAAATAAATAAATATAATAAAATATGTATAATAAAAACAAGTAAAAATATTAAATTTCAATCAAAATCTAAGCTAAACAGGTGGGACTTGAACCTGCTCTTAAAAACATGAACGTTCTCTTTGGCCCTGAACTCGTAGCTGGAAAGACGCTTCTCTCCGTGAGTGTGTGTCTTTGAGAATGACCAGGAGCTGCTGTCGGAGGAGCGCAGGGTCCCTGAGGATTTGAAGGGTAAAAGCAGTTCTGAAAGATGAGAAGGCCCAAGACCATTAAGGCATTTAAAAAGCAGTAAAAGAACTTTAAAATCGATCCTGAAACTCACGTGGAGCCAGTGCAGTGATTTTAAAACCGGTGTGATGTGGTTCTGCCTTCTGACAACATATAATGACAAATAAAATACAAGAAAAAAACAACTGAAAACTAACGATCCAAACACTGCCACAAAATATAAATAAAAGAGTACAGACTGACACTTGCGTTTGTGTTTGTGTGCACATAATTGAGAGTTGTCAGTAAATTCATACCCGTGTGACCATCGATACCAAAACCAGTGTCAAAAATATGCACCCATCCCAACGTGTATCTAGCCAGTCTGGCGCCACCTAGTGCCTCCGCTTGATTCCATTTCTCTCCAGTGACTAGGTCAGGAATCTGAATACACTAGATGGTTTGTAAAAACCTCGGAAGTGTGAGTTCAGGCACCAGCCAATCAGCGAAGAGACAGACATTCTGTAGTGGCAACGATTCCCAAGATCGAGGATTTAAAGCCGGAACAAAGAGAATGTTTGGTGAATTTTATCAAGGGGAAAGACGTTATTGTCCTTCTTCCTACAGGATTTGGTGCTTTACATATGTCATAACCAAACAGCAGCAATTGGTTAAATAAAAAAGTACCCGCCTTCTGTCGAGCGAACAAATCCTAATGCTGTGAGGTCAGACGGTTTCTACAAAGTGAAACCAGTTGATGAATCAGACTAAAGTGCATCAGTAAGAGTGTTTCCATGCACATCAGTATCCCAGTTATTTTCCATATCCCGGATTTGGCTGAGAAACCAGAATGCTCATATTCCTGTGCAGTGTTGCCATAGTTACTTTGAAATAATAATCTGATTACTTCTTTTAAAAGTAACTTAGTTAAGTTACTGACTACTTGCTTTTAAAAGTAACTAAGTTAGATTACAAGTTACTATATTAGTTACTTTCAGCAGCGACTGTCCCCCCAGACAACACTTTGTCGTCAGCACAGAGTTACAACGAACCTTTATGTTACCATCTTCAGCTGAAATAAAATCAAAATAATGTTTGTATTTCCAGCTGCAGAAGTCGTCCCTCTCTCCCTCCAGTGTTTACATGTGACTCGTGTCGGAGCGGAGACGACGTAACATCACAGGAAACGTGTCACCAGAGACGATTTATAGGATCTTTGGGGTCACATAACCCACGTCGCCAAAAAATAAACATTAATAAATAACCAACGTCGCCCTGAAACGCAAAACAGTAACGCACAGTGTATTAGACGAGTAACTTAAATCTGACGACTGGTTTGGAAACAGCTCTGGGTTAGACACTCGTTACTGAAAAAAGTAGTCGGATTACAGTAACATGTTACTAAATAGTACGTTAGTGGCATCACCTGTGCACATGATCAAATAGTAGGGGTGTGCAAAAATATCGGAATATATCATATCATTTAATGTGATGATACAGTATCGATACCGTGGGCTACTGTATCGATATATCACCAAGAGGATTTTTAGGTGTGTTTTACTAAATTATTTTGTTACAGCTACAGTTTTGTTGCTTATGGAGTGAAAGGAAACTCATTTATGTGTCACATTTGACATTTTCACTGTTTTGATGATTAAAATGTTTGTGTTTCATATGAACTTTGCACAAGAAGTGGTTTAACAAAGACTTTTAGTATCACAGCCACGATTTAGCCTTTATTTTTTTATTGAACCATATCGAATCGATTTGAAATATATCGAATAAAAAGTGTATTGTATCAGCAACTTCTTAATGATTCCCAGCTCTATCAAATAGCGTCTCCCGGTTTCTTGACATAATCTTACAAATGCACAAGCGCGAAAATTATATATTTAATAAACCAGAAAAAATACAAACAACCATGAGCTTCTTTAGTGTAAGAAACTCGGGAGATTCCTAACCAGATTAGATTTAGATTAGATTCAGATTTAGATTTAGCGGTGAGGAGCTGTGAGGTTTCCCACAATCCACTGCGCAGATCAAACCCAACGTTTCCAAACACGACTGTACAAGTTCAACACTGCAGCAGATGATGAATTAAAATCTTCTGCATAAATAAACTCAACTTTACAACATATAAACCATCACCACTATAGAGCCACATCAGCCCGTTTGAGATGATCATGTGTTTAATTCAGCTTCGACACATTTGTTTATATTTTACAGAAGCGAAACTTAAAACAGCATGGCTCATTTGTTGGAGCTACAACAGATGAGCAGATCTGCGCGCTTAAAATAATCTCTCACACACAGAATTACAGTCACAATCGCTTTAGCCAACAGTTTTTCAGTGAGTCACTCTCACTTTTTGTTGAATCAGAAACTCCCAAACAGGAACATGAACACTCACTCTGACCGCAGGGAAATGAAAACGTGCTCTTTAAATCACGTTTCTATTGTATATGAGTGTATATGGAGGAATACTTATAAATCAAATATCAATGTGTTTTTTCTGCTCCAAAAGAAGTTTATCAGGATTATTAATCATGCGAGTTAATCTGCACCAACAAATCCTCTTTTTGTTGAGCTAAAAGTAAAACTTTTGATCTTGTTGACCCGAGTCCAGCTGCAGTGATGCACAAGGCCGATACTTATTTAGGTTAGTGTCAAACTCAAATTCACAGAGGCCAAAATAAAAAACTGGGATTAAGTCGTGGGCCAAACTCAATATTTATTGAAAAAATTTAACAACATCTGAGTGTTTTCTCTTCTTTCAAGATATTAGTTTTGCTTAAACATTGAATCCAGAACAAGCATAATATAAAATAATAAAAAAAAAAAAAAATAATGAATTTCTTTATAGTGTATATATATAAGTATATTAAGTCGTTGTTTTGCAAGTCTCAAGTAATTCTCAAATCTTTGGCCTCATGTCCGAGTCCCAAGTCCCAAGTCAAAGACAGTCAAGTCCAAGTCAAGTCTCGAGTCACTGGCCCATAAGTCCAAGTCAAGTCCAAGTCGTCTGCTTTGAGCTTCAAGTCATTTCAAGTTTTTAAACTAAAGAACCAAATATAGTTTTGAATTTTTGCAATTTATATGAATTTTAAACAAAATTGTTCTTAAAAAGTGATAGTATATTTATATATGAGTATTTTTAGCTGTAGAAATGCAATATTTTTTTTTCTTTTTTAAACGTTTTTACAAAATCTTAGTGTGAATCATTACGGTCAGAACAGAAATAATTCAGATGTAAAAGTGTTTAATATCAGTTATTTTGTCATATAGTTCTTTATAGTTCTCTCTGTTTTACTGTATCGTACTGTATATTACTATGTTGTACTGTATATTACTGTAGTACTTTTGAGGATACCACATCACAGTACTTCAGTTCCATCCAAAGTAACAAACAGAAGTGGGAGGGACATGTTCCAGATTGTTCCTTTAATCTTAAGCACCGCATTTATCAACTGTAAAGAGAAAAGTATTTTCTAAAAACATTTATTTTTTTCTCAAGTCACAGGGATCAAGTCCAAGTCGAGTCCCAAGTCTTTGTCTGTTTTATCAAGTCAAGCCTCAAGTCCTAAAAATAGTGACTAAAGTCTGACTCGAGTCCAAGTCACAACGTGCAAGTCCCGACGTCTGATTCAGAAAAACTGGCATCTTGAAAAAAATGAAGATGAGAACTAAAAAAAAGAAAAAAAAAGTGAATGTATTTCTGTTCGAGGGGTTAGTGTGTGACGTGATGATTGAAGAAAAAAAAAAGTCTAACACTGTAGAAGTATTTAAAAAAAGAGAATAAAGGTTTATGTTAAGAAAGATCTAGAGCTCTGGAATGAATTAAGCATTACATTTTCTTAGTTTTAATTTATATTTTGTCTGTTATAATTGCAGTAAATCTTAACTGAAATTATAAACACAAACTTGATGCTCATAAGCTGATTTTCTTTCTTGGAATTCTGTCTTTGTTCAGTAGGTTTTGGCGTTATGAGTATGTTTTACTTCAGCCTAAACTTTTTTCTTTTTTTTTTTTGGTCATGATCCACGGGGTTGTAGTTTTGTTTTGTTGTGCTGCAAAATGACCAAAAAAATAAATAAATAAATAAATAAATACTATTACTACTGTTGTTTCTTGAGTTTTCAGATCGTCTTAACAGTTTTTTTTTTGTTTTTTTTTTTTGTGTCTGTGTTGGCTCATGTGTACGTTGTGTCTCCAGGTCTGCATCTAAATATGAAGCTTTTTGTTGTCTGGTAATCAGGAATTGCACTGTTAGCATGCTAGTTGGACCACTGCAAACTGTTAAGACGGTATAAATCCAGTCCAGGTTTGTTTCTCTTTGTTTTTCCCTCAAACTTGTATCGAGAGTGATTCGTGTTTGAGTCATTTTATCCTCAGAGCAAGAAAAACCCCTTTTCCCCAACCAGGACTAAACCAGGACTAAACCAGGTCTAAACCAGGACTAAACCAGGACTAAAAACTAAACCAGGACTAAACCAGGACTAAAAACTAAACCAGGACTAAACCAGGACTAAACTAGGACTAAACCAGGACTAAACAGGACTTAAACCAGACTAAACCAGGACTAAACCAGGACTAAACCAGGACTAAACCTAGGACTAAACCAGGACTAAACCAGGACTAAACTAGGACTAAACCAGGACTAAACCAGGTCTAAACTAGGACTAAACCAGGTCTAAACCAGTACAAAGCCACGACTAAACCAGAATTAGACCAGGACTAAACCAGAACTAGTCCTGGACTAAACTAGGTCAAATCCGAGTACATGAGGTCAGAATCAGGACTTGTTCTCGTCTTGTTCGTCTCTTCCTCTTGAGCTCGTCCCCCGCAGAGACAAACTCCGGCCAAACGTTTTAAACATGACATCACCGTCAGGGGGTTCATCTCTCATCCCACTGGACGCTTCCTCCATGACTCACGGAGCATCTCGGAACATCTCGGAACATCTCGGAACATCTCGGAACATCTCGGAACGCCTCAGCCCGAAAACACCAAAACAAAAACGACAACACGGGATTTTAACGCGAGAAAACATGACCTCTGCCCTCATGTTTGCGTGAATTCTGCATGTATGTCTACGGAGGAATGTTCAGCAGTCTCCACGGTGACACGGGGCGCACATTGGCAAGCGAGCGGTGTCGAAAAAGTTTTAAAGATGGTCTGAAAAGTCAATTTAAAAACACTAAAATGGACTCAGAGAGCAGATTTTCAGGAGCCTGTGGTCGGAGCGAGCGGGTTTGATTTTCAACAAAAACGTGAAAATGACTCACTGAAAAACTGCTGACTAATGCTGACTTGCTTTTTGCTGTTATTTTATTTGAGAAAGATGTGTTTCACGGCACAGATGAGCTCAACCGTTGGAGATTCTGCTAAGTCAGTTCTTTTTGGTCAGATTGTGTTAAAGTAAAGCTCAGATTAAAGTCTAAGTAAAAGAGCTTCCGACGAAATAACACCGACGTGCGGCTATTTAGACTTTGTGGTCGAATTGTCGGAGTAGCGGCACTTTACTATTTTTCCAACATTCCGCATTCCCCACCCACGTCCCGACAGCCCCACAGTGCAGTGTTTTAAGTCTCATCTTAGGTTACGTTTTTGTACTGAAACAAATCACCATATCGGAAACAATTTGCATCCAGACACTTTGTTTCTGTGTCCACAATCAAAGCCTAGACTAATTCATCGGCCGTTTTCACTTCGTAGAAACCGTCTGATCTCGCAGCACTAGGATTCGTTCGCTCGACAGTAGGCGGGTGCTTTTTTTTATTTAACCAGTCGCTGCTGTTTGGTCGTGATGTTTGTAATGCTCCGCTAACAGGACTAACTGATATATTAAGCTTTTCCCAAATCCTGTAGGAAGAAGGACAATAACGTCTTTTTCCTTGATAAAATTCACCAAACATTCTCTTTGTTCCGGCTTTAAATCCTCGATCTCTTGAATTGTTGCAAACACAGAATGCATGACTTTTCGTTGATTGGCTGGTTTGCAAACCGTCTAGTGCAGGAGTGTCAAACTTTTTACATCAAGGGCCACATCTCTAAACACAGACGAGGCAGAGGGTTGATCGAGGGCTGTAGACTGGTGCTCAGTACAGTGAATAATTGAAATATGTGCATGTTTAACACGAATAGCAGGAATAAACACTGATGGCTCATGCTAAGATCCTTAAAACCACACACGAAATATTAAATATTCGCTTTATCAAAGTAGATTTTCAAAAAATGTGCAGTAAAAAGTAAATTTTTAAATGATGTAAGGTAATTTGGGCCAAGTCACCTGGAAGCCTGAGGGCCAAGAAAAATTTGTTTGAGGGCCAGATCTGGCCCCCGGGCCGTATGTTTGACACCTGTGGTCTAGTGTATTCTTATTCCTGATCTAATCGCTGGAGAGAAATGAAACTGAGTGAAGGCACTAGGTGGCACCAGTCTGGTTAGTCAAAGCTTCCCTATCCACACAGTAACGTGAAACCGCCTGAAACACTAGTCACATGACGAGGCTGTCGTCATGACGTCACAACGTCACGACGTCACAACGTTACGACGTCACAACGTCACGACGTCACAACGTTACGTGGGCGGTAAAAACAAGGAAGTGGAGCACCGTGTCTGAAGTTGCAGCAGCCGATTTCAAGTCGAGGAAGATGACAAACGTGAAAACACAATGTGCGTTCATACACTGTAAAAAAAATAAAATAAAAATTGCACTAAAAAAAAATCTGCGAAACACTTAGACCACGAAAGGTGAACCACGATGCGCCGAGGGACGACTGCATGTCTAAAACCTAGTGTCCAAATGTCCCTATTTATTCAGGACAGTGATTTGTCTCAGTTTTATACAAGAAATGTCCCAGGTGTCGCTATTTTTGACCAATCTGATCCTACTGACAGTAAAAAAGAGACAAAAACTGTGATTTGTTTCAGTAAAATACAAAAAATTTGGTTAAAAATGACCAAAACACAAAGAAAATGTGACTATACAGACTCAGATCTTACTCTTGAATGAGCCGAGTGCAGAACTATTTTCTTTAATTTAGCGCTAGTTTCACAATTTTATTATTATTATTATTATTTTGAAATTCGGGTCACGTGAGTTAAATCTCACAGGAGTCAGTCTGTGTAACACTGGAGCTTTAAACCAGAAATAAATGTGTGAATTAACAAAGAAAATGTGTGTGTGATTTAAAGTCAAGACGCTTCATTCTCCCAGTGTGATTCATGATCCTCTGTTTGACTTTGAGACGCTGAGTCATGTGGACCCAGATCTAAACCAGATCTAAACCAGATCTAAACCAGATCTAAACCAGGTCTAAACCAGATCTAAACCAGATAAACCAGATCTAAACCAGGACTAGACCAGGACTAGCAGCAGATCTAAACCAGATCTAAACCAGATCTAAACCAGATCTAAACCAGGTCTAAACCAGATCTAAACCAGACTAAACCAGATCTAAACCAGGACTAAACCAGATCTAAACCAGGACTAAACCAGATCAGATCTAAACCAGGACTAAACCAGGACTAAACCAGGACTAAACCAGGACTAAACCAGAAAACCAGGACTAGAGCAGATCTAAACCAGATCTAAACCAGATCTAAACCAGATCTAAACCAGGACTAGACCAGATCTAAACCAGATCTAAACCAGATCTAAACCAGATCTAAACCAGATCTAAACCAGATCTAAACCAGATCTAAACCAGGACTAGAGCAGACTAAACCAGATCTAAACCAGATCTAAACCAGGACTAGACCAGATCTAAACCAGATCTAAACCAGGACTAGACCAGATCTAAACCAAATCTAAACCAGATCTAAACCAGATCTAAACCAGGACTAAACCAGATCTAAACCAGATCTAAACCAGGACTAGAACAGGACTAGACCAGATCTAAACCAGGACTAGACCAGATCTAAACCAGATCTAAACCAGACTAGAGCAGATCTAACCCAGATCTAACCAGGACTAGACCAGGACTAGACCAGATCTAAACCAGATCTAAACCAGGACTAGAACAGGACTAGACCAGATCTAAACCAGATCTAACCCAAATCTAAACCAGGACTAGACCAGATCTAAACCAGGACTGGACCAGGACTAGACCAGATCTAAACCAGATCTAAACCAGGACTAGACCAGATCTAAACCAGATCTAAACCAGGGCTAGAGCAGATCTAAACTAGGACTATTACAAATCTAAACCAGGACTAGAAAAGATCTAAACCAGGACTAAAGCAGGACTAGACCAGATCTAAACCAGGACTAGAGCAGATCTAAACCAGGACTAAACCAGGACTAGAGCAGGACTAGAGCAAGACTCTTACAGGTTTAAACCAGGACTAGAACAGGACTATTCCAGGTCTGATCTAGGACTAAACCAGGTCTAAACGTGGACTACATCATTTCTTCTGTTGAAATTATTCAGAAGACGAGAAAAAAACTTTAAATTAGACACAAATGGAGCAACAGGACTGAAAACCTTCTCTCTTTTTCTCTCTCTTTCTCTTTCTCTCTCTCTAACTCCCTCTCTCCCCCGTGTCTCTCTGTCCTTCTCTCTCTCCTCTTTCTCTCCCTCTCTCCTTCTCTCTTGTTTTCTCCTTTTCCCCTCCTCTCTCTGTCTCTCCTCTTATCTTCTCTCTTTCTCCCTCTTTCTCTCCTCTCCTCTCCCTCTGTTTCTCCTCTTTGTCTCTCCTCTCCCCTCCCTCTCTCCTCTTTCTCTCCCTCTCTCTTTCTCTCATCTCCCTCCCTTTCTCTCCTCTACCTCTCTCTCCTCTTTCTCTCCACCTCTCTCCTTCTCTCATGTTTTCTCCTCTCTCTCTCGTCTTTCTCTCTTTCACCTTCTCTCTCCCCCCTCTCCTCTTTCACTCCGATCTCTATCTTCCCTCTTTCTCCCTCTTTCTCTCCTCTCCTCTCACTCTGTTTCTTCTCTTTGTCTCTCCTCTCCCCTCCCTCTCTCCTCTTCCTCTCCACCTTTCTTTCTCTCATCTCCCTCTCTTTCTCTCCTCTCCCTCTCTCCTCTCCTCTTTCTGTCCACCTCTCTCTCTCTCTCCTCTCCCTCTCTTTCCTCCCTCTCTTGCCTCTTTCTCTCTCCCTCTCTCTATCTCTCTCCTCTTCCTCTCCTCTCTCTTTCTCCCTCTTGCTCTCTCCTCTTCCTCTCCCTCCCTCCCTCTCTCTCTCTCTCATTCTCTCTTTCTTTTGGAGCGATTGCGTTTGAACTTAAATGTTTTGTTCGTTTTCCTGCGTCAGCTCTTCTGCTCCTCCACTAAGAGTCTTTCTCTCGTTTTTCTTTACATCTCTCTTTTCTCATTTTTTCCTTCCTTCCTTCCTTCCTTCCTCTCATCTCTTTCTTCCTATCCATCTCCCTCTCTCCTCCCTCCCTCCATCACTCATTTACTCACTCACTTTTCTCTCTGTCTTGTTTTCTTGCCCACCCCCCTCTTTCTCTCCATCCTCTTCCTCCCTTGTTCCTCTTTTCCCTCTTTCCTTTCCTTCTCCCTCCTCTTTTTACTTCTCTCTCTTTCTCATTTTTTCTTCCATCCTTCCGTCTTCAACTTATCTCTCTCTTCTTTTTTCCTCCCCCACTCTCTCACCCACTTTTTCTTCCTACCCTCACTCACTCACTTTTCTCTTTCTCTTGTCTTCTTTCCTGTCCTTCTCTCCATCACTCTCCCTCAAACCTCCTTCCTCCCTTTCTCCTCTCTCTACATCCTCTCCCTCTCTTGTTCTTCTTTTCCCTCTTTCCTTTCCTTCTCCCTCCTCTTTTCTCACTTTTTTCTTCCCTTCCTTCCTTCCTTCCTTTCTTCTTCTTCTCAACTCTCTTTCTTTTTTCTTCTTTACTCTCTCCCCTCTCTTTTTTCCTACTCCATCTCTCTCTCTTCTCTCTCTCTCACTCCCTCCTCTCTCTCTTCTTTTCTTTTCTTTCTCATCCCCCCTCTTCCCTATCCTTCTCTCCATCACTCTCTCTCACACCTCCTCCCTCCCTCTCTCTCTCTATCCTCTCCCTCTCTTGTTCTTCTTTTCCCTCTTTCCTTTCCTTCTCCCTCCTCTTTTCTCACTTTTTTCCTTCTTTCCTTCCCTCTTCATCTGATCTCTCCTTTCTTTTTTCTGTCCTCACTCTTTCCCCCTCTCTTTTTCTTCCTATCCATCTTCCTCTCTTCTCTCTCTTTCTTCTTTTTTTCCTCATCCCCCTCTCTTTCTTGTCCTCTCATCACTCTCTCTCCTTCCTACCTCTCTTTTCTCTTCCTCTCTTTCTCTGTCCTCTCCCTCTCTTGTTCCTTTTTTCCCTCTTCTCTCCTCTCCCTCCTCTCTCTTTTCTTTTCTTTCTCATCTTTCTTTCCCTCCCTCTTCTTTTTTCCTCATCCTCCATCCTCTCTTTCCTGTCCTTCTCTCTCACCCTTCCTCCTCCTTTCCTCCCTCTCTTCTCTCCCTCTCTTGTTCTTCTTCTCCTCTTCTTTCCTGTCCTCCTCTCCTTCGCTCCCTCCCACTCTTTCTCTCTCCTCCCACTCGTTCTTTTCTCTCTCTCTCCGTTGTTCCCACACTCGGATGATTCACTCTTGGATCTGAATGAAGCTCGTCCTCCTCTGCTCCTGTCGCTCCTGTCGCTCCAGTCACTCCTGTCCCCCTGTCACTCTAGTCACTCCTGTCGCTCCTGTCACTCCATTGCTCCTGTCCCCTATTGCTCCTGTCACTCCATCGTTCCTGTCCCCCTGTCACTCCATCGCTCCTGTCGTTCCTGTCACTCCATTGCTCCTGTCCCCTATTGCTCCTGTCACTCCATCGCTCCTGTCGCTCCTGTCACTCCAACTTTCCTGTCGCTCCTGTCAGTCCTGTCACTCCATCGCTCCTGTCGCTCCTGTCGCTCCTGTCGCTCCTGTCACTCCATCGCTCCTGTCGCTCCTGTCGCTCCATCGCTCCTGTCGCTCCTGTCGCTCCTGTCACTCCTGTCACTCCATCGCTCCTGTCGCTCCTGTCGCTCCTGTCACTCCATCGCTCCTGTCGCTCCTGTCGCTCCTGTCACTCCATCGCTCCTGTCGCTCCTGTCGCTCCTGTCACTCCATCTTTACTGTCGCTCCTGTCGGTCCTGTCACTCCATCGCTCCTGTCCCCCTGTCACTCCATCGCTCCTGTCGCTCCTGTCACTCCATCGCTCCTGTCGCTCCTGTCGGTCCTGTCACTCCATCGCTCCTGTCGCTCCTGTCACTCCATCGCTCCTGTCGCTCCTGTCGGTCCTGTCACTCCATCGCTCCTGTCGCTCCTGTCGGTCCTGTCACTCCATCGCTCCTGTCGCTCCTGTCACTCCATCGCTCCTGTCGCTCCTGTCCCCCTGTCACTCCATCGCTCCTGTCGGTCCTGTCACTCCATCGCTCCTGTTGCTCCTGTCACTCCATCTCTCCTTTCGCTCCTGTCGCTCCTGCCACTCCATCTCTCCTTTCGCTCCTGTCACTCCATCGCTCCTGTCCTCCTGTCACTCCATCTCTCCTTTCGCTCCTGTCGCTCCTGTCACTCCATCGCTCCTGTCCCCTGTCACTCCATCGCTCCTGTCGCTCCTGTCACTCCATCGCTCCTGTCGCTCCTGTCACTCCATCTTTCCTGTCGGTCCTGTCACTCCATCGCTCCTGTTGCTCCTGTCACTCCATCTCTCCTTTCGCTCCTGTCGCTCCTGTCACTCCATCTCTCCTTTCGCTCCTGTCACTCCATCGCTCCTGTCCCTCCTGTCACTCCATCGCTCCTGTCGCTCCTGTCACTCCATCGCTCCTGTCGCTCCTGTCGCTCCTGTCACTCCATCGCTCCTGTCACTCCATCGCTCCTGTCACTCCATCGCTCCTGTCGCTCCTGTCGCTCCTGTCGCTCCTGTCACTCCATCGCTCCTGTCGCTCCTGTCGCTCCTGTCACTCCATCTTTCCTGTCGGTCCTGTCACTCCATCGCTCCTGTCCCCCTGTCACTCCATTGCTCCTGTCGCTCCTGTCACTCCAACTTTCCTGTCGCTCCTGTCACTCCATCGCTCCTGTCGCTCCTGTCACTCCATCGCTCCTGTCACTCCATCGCTCCTGTCGCTCCTGTCACTCCATCGCTCCTGTCACTCCATCTTTCCTGTCGGTCCTGTCGCTCCTGTCGCTCCTGTCACTCCATCGCTCCTGTCGCTCCTGTCGCTCCTGTCGCTCCTGTCACTCCATCGCTCCTGTCGCTCCTGTCACTCCATCGCTCCTGTCGCTCCTGTCACTCCATCGCTCCTGTCGCTCCTTCGCTCCTGTCACTCCATCGCTCCTGTCGCTCCTGTCGCTCCTGTCGGTCCTGTCACTCCATCGCTCCTGTCGCTCCTGTCCCCCTGTCACTCCATCGCTCCTACTACTACTATAACTACTACTACTACTACTACTACTACTACTACTACTACTACTACTACTACTACTACTACTACTTCTACAACTATTAAGACTACTATTACTATTACTACTACTATTATTATTACAACTACTATTACCGCTACTACTACTACAACAACTACTACTGCTACTAGTACTACTAGTAGTAGTACTAGTAGTAGTAGTAGTAGTAGTACTAGTAGTACTACTAGTAGTAGTATACTGGTACTACTAGTAGTAGTACTACTAGTAGTAGTACTACTGGTACTACTAGTAGTAGTAGTAGTAGTAGTAGTAGTAGTAGTAGTAGTAGTAGTAGTAGTAGTAGTAGTAGTAGTAGTACTGCTATTTTTACTACTTCTGCTACTGCTTTGCTTCTGTTTTTGTTTTTCTTTCACTGGGACAGATGTTTTTCCTCTGAGCCAAAACTCAACTCTGCCAGACCCCAGACACTCCCTCCCTCCTCCCTCCCTCCTTCCTCTCTCTTCTCTCTCTTTCTCTCTCTCTCTCTTCTCTCTCTCCCTTTCTCTCCTCTCTCTCTCTCTCTCTCTCTCTCCTCTCTCTCTCCCTTCTCTCTCTCTCTCTCCTCTCTCTTCTCTCTCTTCTCTCTCTCTCTCTCTCTCTCTCTCCTCTCTCTCTCTCTCTCTCTCTCTCTCTCTCTCTCTCTCACTTTCTCTCATCTCTCTCTCTCTCTCTCTTTCTTTCTCTCTTTCAGTCGAGAGAATTCTCTTCGTCCATAAAAACTAAAAACAGCAGATTTACACGAGAAGAGGAGGAACAGAGCAGGTGCAGACGGAGGAGGAGAAGGAGGCATTTTAACTCTCCTTCTCTACCTCTTTTTACACGTTCCTTCTCTCTCCCTCTTTTCCTCCTCTTCTCTTCTCCTCTCTTGTCCTTCTCTGCCTTTCCTCCCTCCATCTCTCTACTCCTGTTGTCTTCTCTCGTTTTCTCTCTTTCTCTTCCTCACTCCTCTGCTTCCACCTTTCTTTCTCTCTCCCTCTCTCTTTTATCTCTTATCACTCCATCCCTCTCGCTTTCTTTTCCTTTCCGTCTGCTCCCTCTCTCCTCCTCCCTCCATTCCTCCATCTCTCTCTTCTGTCTCGCCCGCTCTCGTGTTCTCTCTATCTCTCTATCCTTCTCCGTCTGCTCCCTCTCTCCTCCTCCTTTCTACCCCTCTCCCTCTCTTCTCTCTTCATTTCTCCCTCTCTTCTTCCCTACACCTCTCTCATCCCTCCAAACCCCTCTCTTCCTCCTCCCTCTCTTTCCTTTTCCCTTTCTCTCCTTTCCCTCCATATTTCTCTCTTTTCTCTCATTCCTGCATCTCTCTCTCCCCTTCCTTTCTCCCTCCTTATTTCTCTCCCTCTCCTCCTCTCCCTTCCTCCATCTCTCTCCTCCTCTACCCTCTCTCCCTTCATCTCTCTCTATTTCTCTCCCTCCTCTCCCTCCCTCTCTTCTCCCTCTCTCTCATCCCTCCTCACTCTCTCCCTTTCTCTCCCACTCTCTGCTCTCTCTCTCCTTCCATCTCTGTTTTCCTTTCCTCTCCATCTCTCCCTCTCTCCATCTCTCCCTCTCTCCATCTCTACCTCTCTCCCGCTCTCCACCTCTCGCTCTCTCCATCTCTTCGTCTCTCTTTCCCTTTCCTCTCCCTATTTCCGTCTCTCCCTCTCTCCGTCTCTCTTCGTCTCCTCCTTCTCCTCCTTCTCTCCATCTCTCTTCCCTCTCTGTCCCTCACCTCCTCTCCTCCCTCCCTCCATCTCTCCTTCTCCCTCCGTCTCTCCTCCCTCCCTCCGTCTCTCCTTCTCTCTCCTTCTCTCCTCCCTCCCTCCATCTCTCTCCGTCTCTCCTCCCTCCCTCCGTCTCTCCCTCCGTCTCTCCTTCTCCCTCCGTCTCTCCTCCCTCCCTCCGTCTCTCCCTCTCTCTCCTTCTCTCCTCCCTCCCTCCGTCTCTCCTCCCTCCCTCCGTCTCTCTCTCCCTCCGTCTCTCTCTCCCTCCCTCCTCTCCTCCCTCCCTCCATCTCTCCTTCTCCCTCCGTCTCTCTCTCCCTCCGTCTCTCCCTCCCTCCCTCTCTCCTCCCTCCCTCCCTCCCTCCCTCTCTCCTCTCTCCCTCCGTCTCTCCGTCTTTCTCTCCCTCCGTCTCTCTCTCTCTCTCTCCCTCCGTCTCTCCGTCTTTCTTTCTGTCAGGTTGGTTTTTATTTGGGAGCAGATTCATAAATCCACCTGAGTCGCCGCTGGACCCAAGAAAAACTGAACCTGGATCTGGTCCAAGACCCGGACTGGACTCTGCTACATCACACCACAGACCTGATTTAGTCCGACTTTAGTCATCGTTTAGTCCTGGTTCAGTCCTGGTTTGGTCCTGGTTCAGTCCTGGTTCAGTCCTGGTTTGGTCCTGGTTTGGTCCTGGTTTAGTCCTGGTTTGGTCCTGGTTTAGTCCTGGTCTAGTCCTGGTTCAGTCCTGGTTTAGTCCTGGTTCAGTCCTGGTTCGGTCCTGGTTTAGTCCTGGTTTAGTCCTGGTTCAGTCCTGGTTTAGTCCTGGTTCAGTCCTGGTTTAGTCCTGGTTTCAGTTCTGGTTCAGTCCTGGTTCAGTCCTGGTTCAGTCCTGGTTTAGTCCTGGTTCACTTCTGGTTCAGTCCTGGTTCAGTCCTGGTTCAGTCCTTGTTTAGACCTGGTTTAATCCTGGTTCAGTCCTGGTTCAGTCCTGGTTCAGTCCTTGTTTAGACCTGGTTTAGTCCTGGTTTAGTTCTGGTTTAGTCCTGTTCAGTCCTGGTTTAGTCCTGGTTTAGTCCTGGTTCAGTCCTTGTTTAGACCTGGTTTAGTCCTGGTTTAGTCCTGGTTTAGTTCTGTTTAGTCCTGGTCAGTCCTGGTTCAGTCCTTGTTTAGACCTGGTTTAGTCCTGGTTTAGTTCTGGTTAGTCCTGTTCAGTCCTGGTTCAGTCCTGGTTTAGTCCTGGTTTAGTCCTTGTTTAGACCTGGTTTAATCCTGGTTCAGACCTGGTTCAGTCCTGGTTTAGTCCTGGTTTAGTCCTGGTTCATGTTCGTCTCTGGACTATTGCGCGTTGCCATAGAAACGGTCAGACCTACGGCAGCTGTACCGAGGCCTGGAGGGACAAAAGACGACACACTTTGACATAAATCACTTTTATTGTCTTCAGAGGTTCAGGAGGAGAACATCAAACCCGACCAAAAATGACACAAAAAAACCCGACAAAACCCGAGACCGAAGATCTGGACAGACTTTAATATAAAACCGGACTCTGTGTGTCCATCTGTCTGTGTGTGTGTGTCTGTGTGTGTGTGTGTGTGTGTCTGTGTGTGTCTGTGTGTGTGTGTCTGTGTGTGTGTCTGTGTGTCTGTGTGTCTGTGTGTCTGTGTGTGTGTGTCTGTCTGTGTGTGTGTGTGTGTGTCTGTGTGTCTGTGTGTGTGTGTGTCTGTGTGTGTGTGTGTCTGTGTGTGTGTCTGTGTGTCTGTGTGTGTGTGTGTCTGTCTGTGTGTGTCTGTGTGTGTCTGTGTGTGTGTGTGTGTGTGTCTGTGTGTGTGTGTGTGTGTGTCTGTGTGTGTGTGTGTGTGTGTCTGTGTGTGTCTGTGTCTGTGTGTGTGTGTGTGTGTGTGTGTGTCTGTGTGTGTGTGTCTGTGTGTCTGTGTGTGTGTGTCTGAGTTTACTGTTATATAAAGAACATGGTCATTTTACATAAAAAGAAGTATTATACAGAATAGATTTAGTTTAGACCTGGTTTAGTCCTGGTTTAGTCCTGGTTTAGTCCTGGTTTAGTCCTGGTTTAGTCCTGGTTTTAGTCCTGGTTTAGTCCTGGTTTAGTCCTGGTTCAATTATTTGTTCCGCAACAGGCAGTAAAATAGTTCTTCTGTGGCCTGTAGACTCCAGTGTTTTCCTTTTACACCTTGTGACGGACGATGCCCTAGTTTTGTTTGGCCTCAGATCCACTCACCTCAGACCCCTCACCTCAGATCCACTCAGATCCACTCACCTCAGATCCACTCACCTCAGATCCACTCACCTCAGATCCACTCACCTCAGATCCACTCACCTCAGATCACCTCACACTCACCTCAGATCCACTCACCTCAGATCCACTCCTCTGATCAGGGATATAAAAGCCCGGCGCTGCCTCAAGAAGAGACCAGTGGGTCACCGCTGCAGCTACGGTGCCTTAGTTGTTTATTTTTGTGTTATCTTTATCTAATTTTTGTACACCTTTTTTAGCACTTTTTGTAATAAATATTATTTCTTTTTGACACTGCCACACTTCCAGCTTTTGTTTTACACCCAGTTTATTTTAACATCTTTTTTCAGTTACTGTGCCACCGCCAAGACCACAGGTGTCAAACATACGGCCCGGGGGCCGGATCCGGCCCTCCAAGACCTTTAATCTGGCCCTCAGCTGATTTTTTACTAAAATATTTTAATTATATTTTCTTTTAAAATATTGGTAATTTTCTGTGGTGTTTAGCACAGCAGCGTCTCCAGCGTCTCTGTACGTGGCCCCTCCCACCAGAGCAGCACAAATGAAGACTTGTCTCTTTCCAAACGCTCTTAAAGGACGATCGTTTTGACTGTTGACCGTGACACCCTCATCAGAAAAAATGTCAAAAATGAGAAAAGTGGAGCCGAGTGCAGGATTTTACAAGCAAAACTGACTTATTCTTATTTACATACAAGTTCATGTTAAAACATTGTGTTAAAATAGCATTTTTCTTAAAGTTTCAGATTGTTCATAATAATATAATATTTTGTAAAAGAAAGAGTTCATCAATTAAAAAAGATTTCTGTAATAGATTTGTGTTTCTCTGCACAAATATTTGAACTTATTGTTATTTTTGGGGTTTATATGACATGAGTTTTCTGATCCGGCCCCTTTGGGATCAAAGTAGGTTGGATACGGCCCCCGGACCAAAATGAGTTTGACACCCCTGGCCTAGACTCTCGTGGCGCGTAACACACCTGAAAAACAAACAAATTCCGCACACAGATCTCCCAGAAGCGAGACCGAAACACAACGTCTTGTCCAGTGTTCTTCCCATGAAGCACCTTCATGTGGTACAGACGGTGTGGGTCCCTCCAGCCTCTGCCAGACACAGACCTGAGTCTCCCTGGGCCGAGGAGCTCGAACTCACAAATCTAAGGACATCCAGCCGTGGAGCAGGTGTCCAGACTCAACCCTGGACCTCCTGGCCCGGTGCACACAGGTCGACCTGGTGGATCTGCCAGTAGTAGATGCTCGTCTCACAGATGAAGCAGGTCGAGGTCCACACGGCCGCTTGAGGCAAACTGAGAATGACTCAATAAATCAGTTCTGGTTCCTTTGATCACTCTGTTACTTGGCCCTCGTTTGGCCTCAGTTCGAGATTCGCTCCGTGTCATCTTCACTCTCCACAAACAGGAAATGAACTAATTAGTCTCCCCTCCCATGATGCATTTGGAATAGTTGGTTTGGCCCGACTGTTTGTGGTTTGGACCCAAGATCTCGTTCTCACCAGACGGACCAGAGTTTGGAGTTTGGTTCAGAGTCAAGCAGAGCGAGTCCTCCTCTTTTTTGAGGTCTCGGTCGTCTTGATTTAGTGCAGATCTGAGTGTGATTGAAGCTTTCACA
This sequence comes from Boleophthalmus pectinirostris, assembly GCF_026225935.1. Taxonomy (NCBI): domain Eukaryota; kingdom Metazoa; phylum Chordata; class Actinopteri; order Gobiiformes; family Gobiidae; genus Boleophthalmus; species Boleophthalmus pectinirostris. The sequence goes on from NW_026571047.1 coordinate 33,320,340, forward strand.
CCAACAAAAATCTCTCCCAGGCTCTATTCAAACCCTCCTTAGTGTTGATTCTGTACGAGGCTCCACCCACAAACCTACATCACCCACACTCCAACACCACAACTCTGTAAATACACAAAAACATGACACAAATCTGTAAAATTTTACATTTTCAAGCAATAAAAGTTAAAATGGTGACTTACTTTACGTTATGTGTTACACTTAATACCCCATAGAAATAAAACACCTGATTTAGTCCTGGTCTCTCGGTTTTACAGCTCAGAAATACCTCAAAAAACAGACATTGTGACTGTGAGTGGGGACGCCTCTCCACAGATCTGACCTGTAACTTGATCCATGGAGAAAACTGTAATTAGGTTAGAAACAGTATGTTCAAAAAAGCTAAAAAAAAAAGTAGATTTTGCTTTATAATATCAAAAGTTGATATTGGTTTAGGATAACTTAAAGGTGCACTGTGTAACTTTTCAGGTTGAGAGTTGCTTTTCACCATGGAGACGCTATAGCTTTGCCTGTAATGTTCCGCAATATTGTATTAAACTTATATTAGATGCATTTATTCAATTATGGGTGTTCCAAAATACCTTTAGAAACCTGCATTTTTACTGTGAGTGTGGTCGCCTCTTCACAGATCTGACCTGTAAATTGGCCTGGTGGATCGTCTCTCTGGAGATTAACAAGTTTAATGCCATAATTTGGAACATTGCCGGCAGAAAACGATAACATCTCCATGGAAACAAGCAGCGGGCAAGTCCAAATATTTCACTTTTTTTTTTTTTTTTTTCCCGCACAGTGGATTTACAGAAACAATATTACACATTTAAAGCTGCACTGTGTAACTTTTTGGTTGGGGGTCCTTCACTTCTTGCTTGTTTCTATGGATACGTCACTGGCTCTGTCTGGAATGTTCCACAGTGCGACTTTTAAACAGCTCTACTTTACATTTGGTGGTTTTATAGCTCAAAAATACCTTTAAAAACCTGCATTTTTATTGCGAGTGTGGATCGCCTCTTCACAGATCTGACCTGTAAATTGGTCTGGTGACTCGTCTCTGTGGAGATTAACAAGTTTAATGCCATAATTTGGAACATTGCCGGCAGAAAACGATAACATCTCCATGGAAACAAGCAGCGGGCAAGTCCAAATATTTCACTTTTTTTTTTTTTTTTTTCGCACAGTGGATTTACAGTAATATTACACATTTAAAGCTGCACTGTGTAACTTTTCTGGTCCTTCACCTGCTTGTTTCTATGGATACGTCACTGCTCTGTCTGGAATGTTCCACAGTGTGACTTTAAACAGCTCAACTTTACTTTTATTCAATTACAAATGGTTTTAGAGATAAAAAAAATATCTATAAAAACAGACATTGTGACTGTGAGCGGGGTCGCCTCTCCACAGATCTGACCTGTAACTCAGTCTGGTTCGGTCTCCATGACGATAGAAAGGTTTAAAGGTCAGGTAAATGCTAGATGTTACATAATGGTGCTGTATTGTAGTGTCATATGTTCATTGTTCTGGTTTGTTTCGTCAGAGGCAGAAGTTGTTTTTTTGTTTTTTTTTTTTTTTTTTCTGGAGTTTATTTGAGGTGAAGTTTGTTTAAACAGAAAATCCATGAAACATCAGAGAGAAGTACACACATGTCTACTACTGCAAATATTTATACTGCAAATATAAATACTTACTTCTACTACCATAACAGTTACTACTACTGCACTAGTTCAAATATTATTAGTCTAACTTCAAATGAATATTGACTTCAACAACTACTACTACTACTACTACTACTACTACTGCT
>NW_026571047.1:33327134-33332134 GCF_026225935.1 Boleophthalmus pectinirostris
AGTAGTAGTAGTAGTAGTAGCAGTAGTAGTAGTAGTAGTAGTAGTAGTAGTAGTAGTAGTAGTAGTAGTAGTAGTAGTAGTAGTAGTAGTAGTAGTAGTAGTAGTAGTAGTAGTAGTAGTAGTAGTAGTAGCAGTAGTAGTAGTAGTAGTAGTAGTAGTAGTAGTAGTAGTAGTAGTAGTAGTAGTAGCAGCAGCAAAAATGTACAAGCACACAGATGTATCATAAAAGCAGCCTTTGAGGAAGTGCTTGGTTGGCATGCTAGTCGTTGCTGGTCTCTGTGATTCGTGAGAAGTTTTCATAAACTCGTCGTCGTCGTGAATAAAGAAGAAAAACTCTGAACATCTACAAACTGCTGAAGAAGAAGAAGAAAAAGGGAGTTCAGTTTTGAGAATATTGCGTGAGCGTTTTGACCTTTTCTGAAATGAAAATAAAGCGTCTGAAGTGAAAGTTTCGCCCCTCGCGTCTCTGAACTCGTCACAAATCTACGGACGAAATTCTAAATATGTCAGAACGGGTCCAGAAGAGTGTCCAGAAGTTCAGCTGCTGTTTCCTGTTTGAGTGAAAGAACAGAAGGTCAAAAGCAGCAGCTGTACGTGTCAGGAATGTGACGGAGACACAACGCAGACGCGACGAGCCACGACCGGCTGTCAAAATATCGAAAAACAGACACACATCGATAAAACTCTTATCGAAAATAGATTATAAAGCGATAAGGTCACGTGGAAATTTAAAAGAAAGTAAAACGTAACACGGAAGCAATGCATCTGGTTCTCCAGCGCAATGTCCTTTTATAAACTGTTTGTAAATGGACACAGCTAAACTAAGAACCAAACAGGAAATCCATGTATCATTTGTTTTTCAAAATAAAACCTTTTGGGTGTGAGTGGATGTGCGGCTACTGAAGTTTGAGATGTTTCTTCTTGTCATTTATGCACTCACCTGCATTTAAAGAGCCCATCTCATGCTAAATCAACTTTTCAGAGCTTCTACCTTCTCAAAGGCCGTTCACACCAAAGCGTCAAAAAACGCCTTGACGTCTCTATTTGGAGCCTTTGCTTTTGAGTTTAGACGCCCCCGACACACGGGACAAAATACTTGACGCGCGTCCGTTGCCCTGGAAACAAGAGCCCGGTCCCGCTCTTTTCCCGAAACAATGTCAGACCAAACTGATGTGGGTTTTTCGGAAGGTTCAATGCGTGTCCTAAAAAGAAGCACAGGAGATGGAGAATCCGAGAGAACAGGCCACTTTATTTCAGAATTTCCATTGAGAGAGATTCAAGTTGATTACCAAGTACAACTGCCACCCCGGACGACGTCTCATGACCAACTCAGACTCAGGGGTAGCTTTATACTACATCTTGACAAAACATTAACTTGATTTAGCATATACAGCAAGAAAATGAACAATACTGCTGACCCAGTGCACCTTATCATGGGTGGGAACATGCCACGGGGTCCACATATGTCAGTTTTTCTGCTTCGTGGCATCTCAAAGTCCAGAAAAACATGTTATGTAGACCTACAGATAGTCATACGTGTTTTCCACCCTGTTGTCATTCCAAAGTCCATAATATTGGGTAAATTAACATGACCAACACTTAATTTCCCACACTGATAAGAGTGTTTTTATGACATAAAACATCAGCGGAGGAGCTCGGGTCGACGACTGGGGAGTATATATATATTTATACTCCACTAATGACACTGGGAACTTGAAGCTGGTTTCAAATTACCCCCCGGTAATTTGAAAACGGTTTCAAGCTACCCCCCTTGTTTTCACGCTACCCCCCATAATTTTTTATTTTTTTTTTACATGCATTTATTTAATTTACAATGAAGTTTTATTTATCTACAATGATTGAACACCTACATTTAAAGAGTTATGTATTACATGCTAAATAGACGCTAAATAGATACATGCTTATCTAAATAGATAAGCATGTATGATAAAATAAAATAAATCTTTATCTATCGTGTGTATATTGTTGGAGTCCGATTTTGTTATATTATAGAATCTTACAAACTTCAAGTAGGTATGTCTTTGTTGAATAAGCCAAGAACATTTTAATGAACATTTGATATTTTATTATCACATGATAATACATATAAGTGACAAGAACCAAAAATATTGTCAAATAAATACTTTGTCAAATTGCTACCGTTGATGCGCTTTTTGAGTGCGATGTTGGAGCTGTTGCGGAGTTTGTACAGGTTTTTCCCTCACTGACTGTATACGGTCCATTACGCCGTTCCTGGAATTGTCCTCCCTTACGGTCACTTTTCAGCAGGTTTGTCATGAGTACCATATCCCCGACGTGGTTTGTTGCAGATTCATGACGTTTGTCTTAGTGCTCCTTTTGGACTGTTTGGGCAGCCGAGATGTTGGAAGATACTTTGGCGAGCATCTTCTCCCGAATCGATGTCATGAGGGCGATTTTTGAAGCAATCTCCTCCTCCGAGGTTTGACTGTCCTGTTGCTCGTGTCTGTGTTCGAGTTCCACGGGAAGGACTGCCTGGCGTTGTAGAGAACTGTGAAAGGTGTCATCTTTGTTGAGCTGTGTTTAGATGTTCTGTAGGCGAAGACAACTGGTTGGAGACAGTCTGGCCAGTTGCTGCGATCCTCCAGTGATTTGACAAGGGCGTCTTTCATTGTCCGATTGTGTCTCTCAACCAGACCGTTACTCTGAGGGTGGTAAGCACTGGTGACGTGTTGTTTGGTACCAGTGAGTGTGTGAAGTTCCTCAGACACCTTGTTGATGAACTCCCGACCCTGGTTGTTGATCTGGATTTTGACGCATCCATGACGACAGATGATGTCCTCAAACAGAAACTTTGCAACGCTGGCTGCTGTGTGATCTTTGAGGGCTCTAGGGTTAGGGTTAGGGTTAAAAGTCGTCTACGGCGACGACTACACAACAGTACCCGTCATCAGTTTTTGGTAAGTTGGTTATGTCAACTCCAATTTGGACCATCGCCTCGTTTGGGACAGGAACGGGGTGTAGTTCTGCCACGACAGTCTGTTTTAGTGGATTTACTTTCTGACAACGATCGCATGTGGTGATGAAGTCCTTGACGTCCTTGCCGACAGTTTTCCAGAAGAAACGTTCAAGAATCTTAACACGTGTTTTATGAATGCCAAAGTGGCTGCCCACACAACCAGCTGTGTCGGAGTCTCCAGAACCCTCGCGGACGCTTTTGACGATACGTTTTTGTTCCTCGGGGTCTCAGGTAGTTCGATGTCAGAAGAGCCTTTTCTATCAGCCTTGTGTCGATAATACAGCTGTCCCGACCGCGCTGTGTGTCTTTGCCCCCCGGTAATTTGAAACTGGTTTAAAATTACCGAGGGGTAATTTTTGAAGGGGGTAGTTTGAAAACGCTACACCAGTCTAGTCCTGGTCTAATGACGGTCTAGTCCTGGGTTTAGTCTGGTCTAGTCCGGTCTAGTCCTTTAGTCGTCTGGTTTAGTCTCTCTTGTTTAGTCTCGGTCTAGTCCTTGTTTAGTCCCGGTCTAGTCCTGGTTTGGTCCCGGTCTAGTCCTGGTTTGGTCCCGGTCTAGTCTCGGTCTACTTTTGGTCTAGTCCTTGTTTAGTCCTGGTCCGGTCCTGGTTTAGTCCTGGTCCGGTCCTGGTGTAGTCCTCACGATCGTCTCGGTGATTGTGGTGTATATATTTATTCTCCGCTCATGTTTGTGGTTCTCGTTCTGGTTCTCGGGTTTTTCTTCCTGATAATTACGTCACTGCGTCTCTGGATACTCGTCCCTGATTGGTCGACGCGGTGAGTCTGACGCAAAAAGTTCAACATTTTCAACTTCTTGACGCTGACGCCTTGGATGCGCACATCTAGACCGCTGACGCCAAAACGCTCAAGACGCGCCGCATCAACGCCAGATTCGTGCCACGCTGACGCCGAAAACGCGCCGCAAAAACACAGGACGCTCTAGTCGCGCGTCCACATCGACTTTACATAGAAACTGGACCTTTGACGCCTTGGTGTGAACAAACCTTCAGAGTGATGTGTGGGTCTTGTATTTGTCGCTTTTTAGATTAATTGTCTTTTTTTTTTTTTTTTTTTAACAAATTTCAGCGTATTTCTGCCACCCTTCCACGTGACAACGAACTGCTACAACGATGACGCGGCAGATACAACGATGAACGCGTTTGACGTGGCAGAAAGAGCTTCACACTTGCCCCGCTTCGCCGCCGCCGCCGCCCACTCACAAACCGTCCTCCGTCTGCACCGTAATGTGAGGGTTTCATCCTGCTCCTCCCACCCCTCTTTTCCCTGCTCCCTCTTCTTTTCTCTCTTTACCTTATTTGGCGTTTCCTGGGCGGGTCCCCAATCACTCACCTGCTGAGCTCCACTCCTGATCCTCATCAATCAATCATCTCCTGCCATAAAAGACGTGCTGACCTGCTCTCCAGTCTCCAGTGCCAGATTGTTCCGTCATTCTGTGGTGAACTACTCAGGCTTTTTGTATGTTTTTCGAGAGTTCTGAAGATTTTTTTGATAATTACCAGTTTTCTTTTCGTCCGATCCCCAGCGCTTCCATTGGAGCCGGCCTCATCCCGTTGTCACCTGTTCTGTTCAACTTCCATCACCTCATACTTTCCATCCGCAGCCAACCTGGACCCGTCCTGCCTCCCCTGGAATCTATCCCCCCTCCAAGATTATTTTTGTTAATAAATGTTTGGGTAAATAATGTTTGGGTCTGACCAGTAATTCCTAACACGTACAGGTCTGCTGTTTGCTGTTCTGTGTTATTTATCTTTATTTTTCACTTCAAACTTGCTTTTTGTTACTACGTCCTAATGGAGAAAGTGCATATTTGGCTGCGATGGCAAATTCAAATTATTTGTCCTGTCGACAGAAGAAGTGGCTGGAGTTTATTTCTGGGAACACAGACAAAAAGGTCCCCAAGAATATTTTTGTTTGCGAGCGACACTTCACCGAAGAGAGAAGTGAGAACTACAGGTATTTTAAAACTGGACTTAAAACGAAG
>NW_026571047.1:33337134-33342134 GCF_026225935.1 Boleophthalmus pectinirostris
TGAGGAAGTGCTTGGTTAGCATGCTAGTTGTCATTGGGCTTTACCTTCTCAGAAAAACTCCATCAGTTCTCAGGTTTATGTTTATATTTATATTTATTTTTTACAAAATCTGGAGCAGTTATCGTTTTAAAACCTGCACTTTTTCACAACGATGGTTTCAAAATAATCAGGAGGTGTTTAATTCCTGTCGTTTATTTCCTGTCGTTTATTTCCTGTCGTTTATTTCCTGTCGTTTTGTTCGTTCGGTTTGTTGAGTTTGTTGAGTTTGTTTACGGCAGGTGTGAGATTTAAATGTGTTTTTGAAATCACTCGGAGCTAAAAACCCGCCTGACCTTTTCTATTTCCGTACGCTCCAGATGAAGGACACACTCCCTCCTCCATCCCTCTCTCCATCCCCCCTCTCTCCTCTCATCTCTCTCTCCATCCCCTCTCTCCATCCCTCTCTCCTCTCCCCCTCTCCGTCTCTCCCCCTCTCCATCCCCCTCTCCCCTCTCTCCATCCCCCTCTCCATCCCCTCTCTCCGTCTCTCTCTCCATCCCCCTCTCCATCCCCTCTCCATCCCCCTCTCCATCCCCCTCTCCGTCTCTCTCTCCATCCCCCTCTCCATCTCTCCCTCCCTCTCTCTCCATCTCTCTCTCCTCCCCTCTCCATCCCTCTCCCTCTCCTCTCCATCCCCCTCTCCATCCCCCTCTCCGTCTCTCTCTCCATCCCCCTCTCCTCTCTCTCCCCCTCTCCATCCCCCTCTCCGTCTCTCTCTCCATCCCCCTCTCCTCTCTCTCTCTCCTCTCCTCTCTCTCTCCTCTCTCCGTCCTCTCCTCCTCTCCTCTTCCTCTCTCTCTCCGTCTCTCCGTCTCTCTCTCCGTCCCTCCATCCCTCCATCCCTCTCTCTTTCTCTCTTTCTGGTTTATTTAAATTCATGACTCCATCCCAGACGCCATTTTTGCTTCACTCCACACAGTTCTCACTAAATTGAGTCAAAATGTCAGAAAAAAAAAGTTTAGTCCTGGTTTAGTCCTGGTTTAGTCCTGTTTTAGTCCTGGTTTAGTCCTGGTTTAGACCTGGTTTAGTCTTGTTTTAGTCCTGGTTCAGTCCTGGTTTAGTCCTGTTTAGTGGTTTAGTCCTGGTTTAGTCCTGGTTAGTCCTGGTTTAGTCCTGGTTTAGTCCTGGTTTCAGTCCTGGTTTCCTGGTTTAGTCCCTGGTTTAGTCCTGGTTTAGTCCTGGTTTAGTCCTGGTTTAGTCCTGGTTTCAGTCCTGGTTTAGTCCTGGTTCAGTCCTGGTTTAGTCCTGTTTAGTCCTGGTTCAGTCCTGGTCCTGGTTTAGTCCTGGTTCCAGTCCTGGTTTAGTCCTGGTTTAGTCCTGGTTTAGTCCTGGTTCAGTCCTGGTTTAGTCCTGGTTCAGTCCTGGTTTAGTCCTGGTTTAGTCCTGGTTTCAGTCCTGGTTTAGTCCTGGTTCAGTCCTGGTTCAGTCCTGGTTTAGTCCTGGTTCAGTCCTGGTTTAGTCCTGGTTTAGTCCTGGTTCAGTCCTGGTTTAGTCCTGGTTTCAGTCCTGGTTTAGTCCTGGTTCAGTCCTGGTTTCAGTCCTGGTTTAGTAGTCCTGGTTTAGTCCTGGTTCAGTCCTGGTTTAGTCCTGGGTTCAGTCCTGGTTTAGTCCTGGTTTAGTCCTGGTTTAGTCCTGGTTAGTCCTGGTTTCAGTCCTGGTTCAGTCCTGGTTAGTCCTGGTTCAGTCCTGGTTCAGTCCTGGTTTAGTCCTGGTTCAGTCCTGGTTTAGTCCTGTTTCAGTCCTGGTTTCAGTCCTGGTTCAGTCCTGGTTCAGTCCTGGTTTAGTCCTGGTTTAGTCCTGGTTTAGTCCTGGTTAGTCCTGGTTCAGTCCTGGTTTAGTCCTGGTTCCAGTCCTGGTTTAGTCCTGGTTTAGTCCTGGTTCAGTCCTGGTTCAGTCCTGGTTCAGTCAGTCCTGGTTTAGTCCTGGTTTAGTCCTGGTTTCAGTCCTGGGTGGTTCAGTCCTGGTTTCAGTCCTGGTTCAGTCCTGGTTTAGTCCTGGTTCAGTCCTGGTTCAGTCCTGGTTCAGTCCTGGTTTAGTCCTGGTTTAGTCCTGGTTTAGTCCTGTTTAGTCCTGGTTTAGTCCTGGTTTAGTCCTGGTTCAGTCCTGGTTCAGTCCTGGTTCAGTCCTGGTTCAGTCCTGGTTTAGTCCTGGTCCTGTTCAGTCCTGTTTAGTCCTGGTTCAGTCCTGGTTTAGTCCTGGTTTAGACCTGGTTTAGTCCTGGTTTAGTCCTGGTTCAGTCCTCTGGTTTAGTCCTGGTTCAGTCCTGGTTTAGTCCTGGGTCCTGGTTCAGTCCTGGTTCAGTCCTGGTTTAGTCCTGGTGGTTACCTGGTTCAGTCCTGGTTTAGTCCTGGTTTAGTCCTGGTTCCAGTCCTGGTTTCAGTCCTGGTTTAGTCCTGTTCAGTCCTGGTTTCAGTTCCTGGTTTCAGTTCCTGGTTCAGTCCTGGGTTTAGTTCCTGGTTTAGTCCTGGTTTCAGTTCCTGGTTTAGTCCTGGTTTAGTCCTGGTTCAGTCCTGGTTTCAGTCCTGGTTTTAGTCCTGGTTCAGTCCTGGTTTAGTCCTGTTTAGTCCTGGTTTTCAGTCCTGGTTCTGGTTTAGTTCCTGGTTCAGTCCTGGTTTAGTCCTGGTTCAGTCCTGGTTTAGTCCTGGTTTAGTCCTGGTTTAGTCCTGTTTAGTCCTGTTAGTCCTGGTTCAGTCCTGGTTTCAGTCCTGGTTTAGTCCTGGTTTCAGTCCTGGTTCAGTCCTGGTTTAGTCCTGGTTTCAGTCCTGGTTCAGTCCTGGTCCTGTTTAGTCCTGTTTAGTCCTGTTAGACCTGTCCTGGTTTTAGTCCTGGTTTAGTTTAGTTTCTGTCTCTGTAGAGTGATTGACAGGTGCACGTCTCTGGAGATTCAGTTTCTTTTACATTTTTCATGAGGCTTTGAATCAAACAGAACCAAACTCAGAGGTGCTGCAGGACCACAGAATGTTCCAGAATGTGGCTTTAAAGACACAGGGACCTCCTGGCTGTGAGGTGTGAGTGCTTCAGCCGCTCCTCCTCCTCAGTCGTGGTTTGGTCTTGTGAGTTTTGGTGCATCTTTGTTCTGTTTTGTGTGTGTGATAATGATGTTTGAGTGAAAACACAGAAACACCGAGAGATGAAACGCAGACGAACCGAGAGGAGTTAAACATGTTTCAAACACGTTGGACACACGAAACTAAAACTGGACTAAAACAGGAAAACCAGGACTAAACCAGGACTAAAACTGGACTAAACCAGGACTGAAATGGGAACTAAAACAGGACTAAACCAGGACTGAAATGGGACTAAAACAGGATTGGACTAAAACTGGGACTAAAAAACAGATCTAAATCAGGACTAAATAAGGACTCAAATCGGGACTAAAATGGGACTAAATCAAGAGTAAATCTGCACCATACCAGGACTACACCAGAACAGGACTTGGTCTAAACCAGGACTAACCCAAGACTAAATCAGGACTACATCAAGACTAAAACAGGACTGAACCAGGACTAAAACAGGACTAAACCAGGACTAAACCAGGACTCAAACAGGACTAAAACAGGACTAAATCGGGACTGAAACAGGACTAAAAGGACTAAAATGGGACACTAAAACAAGAGTAAACCTGGACCATACCAGGACTACAACGCCGGAACAGGACTAGGTATAAACCAGGACTAACCCAAGACTAAATCAGGACTACATCAAGACTAAAACAGGTTTAAACCAGGACTAAAACAGGACTAAAACAGGACTAAAACAGGACTAAATCGGGACTGAAACAGGTCTAAATCAGGACTAAAACAGGTCTAAATCAGGACTAAAATGGGACAAAAACAAGAGTAAACCTGGACCATACCAGGACAACGCAGGAACAGGACTAGGTATAAACCAGGACTAACCCAGAACTAAGACTAAACAATGACCAAATTAGGTCTAAACCAGATCTACACCATGTCTAAACCAGGATTAAATCAGGTTTAAATCAGGACTAAAATGGGACTAAATCAAGAGTAAACCTGGACCAGGATTGAACCAGACAAAGGCAGAGTCCAGGTCCACAGAGACGTGACCCGGACCCGTCTGGACTCTGAGGCGTGTGGAGCTGAACATGTTTCAAACACGTCGGACACACGAAACTATAAACGTGTCTTTGTTTTGGTGCAGCTGTGGGCAGATCCTGTGTTTACGTCTGAACAGTTTAAACCGAGGGGCCCGACGCTCAGCTCCTGTAATGACAGTTTTACCTCCCGTAAAGTCCAAATCTGAGCAAAACATCGACAAAAACACATCGCAATATCTGCCACGTTTACATGAAAACTCTGACTCTGAACACAAATAAATTCTGCTTTAAAAAGACGACGTAAACACTTAATTCCTAACGAAAATGATTATTCGGAATTACTGTATTTTTCAGACGATCGCACTGGACCATAAGTCGGACTTTTTGAGGCCCCAGAAGCTGAGCCCAATTAAATAAAGACGATTTAACGAGTTTTCCGTGTAAACCTCGATTCAGATTTATTATTTCCACATAAACTCCGAGGAGAAGATTTTAATTCAGATTTTTAAGAAAACATTATATAAACGTGGCCGTTGTTTGAGTGAACCAGGACGAAAACAGAACTAGACCAGGACTAGACCAGGACTAAAACCAGGACTAAAACAGGACTAAACCAGGACTAAACAAGGTCTAAACTGGTAGACCTGGTTTAGACATTTTTTAGTCCTTGTTTAGTCCTGGTTTAAACCTGTTTTTAGTCCTGGTTTTAGTCCAGGTTTAGTCCTGGTTTAGAGTCCTGGTTTAGTCCTGTTTTAGTCCCAGGTTTTAGTCCTGGTTTAGTCCTAGACCTGGTTTAGTCCTGGTTTAGTCCTGTTTAGTCCTGGTTTAGTCCTGTTTTAGTTTTAGTCCTGGTTTTAGTCCTGGTTTAGTCCTGGTTTAGTCCTGGTTTAGTCCTGGTTTA
>NW_026571047.1:33349634-33354920 GCF_026225935.1 Boleophthalmus pectinirostris
GTCCAGCTCAGGTACGTGCGGCTCCTCACCAGCTTCCTCATGCGGTAGAACGGACTCAGCTGATCCGACGAGAACTCCTCCAGAAACAACAGGATCAACACGTCCTTCTGCTCATCGAACAGACGGAAACTACACACAGGACTGAACCAGGAACCAGGACTGAACCAGGACTGAACCAGGACTGAACCAGGACTGAACCAAACCAGGACTGAACCAGGACTGAACCAGGTTGAACCAGGACTAAACCAGGACTGAACCAGGACTAAACCAGGGACTAAACCAGGACTAAACCAGGACTAAACCAGGACCAGGACTAAACCAGGAACTAAACCAGGACTAAACCAGGGAACCTAAACCAGGACTAAACCAGGACTAAACCAGGACTAAACTAAACCAGGACTAAACCAGGACTAAACCAGGACTAACCAGGACTAAAACCAGGACTAAACCAGAACCAGGACTAAACCAGGTCTAAACCAGGACTAAACCAGGTAAACCAGGACTAAACCAGGACTGAAACCAGGTCTAAACCAGGACTCTAAACCAGGACTAAACCAGGACTAAACCAGGACTAAACCAGGACTAAACCAGGTCTAAACCAGAACTAAACCAGGAACTAAACCAGGTCTAAAACCAGAACTAAACCAGACTAAACCAACTAAACCAGGACTAAACCAGGACTAAAACCAGAAACTAAACAGAACTAAACCAGGACTAAACCTACATCTACAGTTTTTACAGTGGATAAATTTTATTTATTTTATGCTCAACTACAGTCAAATATGCACGTTTTTCTATCATTTCTGTCTATGCACATGTACATTTTTTCGGGTGAATAGTGTTATTTTGTTAGACATGTTAAACAATCGCAGTTTAAAACACAGAAACGGGAAACGGCCATTATCTGTTTTTTACATTTTTCATTTGAACACAAAATCGAAAATTTAAAAATATTCCATTTTTTTATTTTGGTTTTGGAGACAAATAATGAAGACAACAGTTGTTTTTTTTCGTTTTCTTATTTTTGGACACACAGACTCATGTGGTCTTCAGGGGGCTTCAGGGCGACCGTCATCTGGACTTCAGCAGTCAGATGTGGGTGGTGAGCGGGTGGTGTGGGTCCGTGGGCTCGTTGCCGGACTGCAGGGCCTGTCGGACTCTCTCCCAGAACAGGGCCCCGTGGTTCTGGGTCCAGCTCAGGTACGTGCGGCTCCTCACCAGCTTCCTCATGCGGTAGAACGGACTCAGCTGATCCGACGAGAACTCCTCCAGAAACAACAGGATCAACACGTCCTTCTGCTCATCGAACAGACGGAAACTACACACACACAGAACCAGAACCAGGACTGAACCAGGACTGAACCAGGACTGAACCAGGACTGAACAAACCAGGACTGAACCAGGACTGAACCAGGACTGAACCAGGACTGAACCAGGACTGAACCAGGACTCTGAACAGGACAGGACTAAACCAGGACTGAACCAGGACAACCAGGACTGAACCAGGTCTGAACCAGGACTGAACAGGACTGAACCAGGAAACCAGGACTAAAACCAGGACTGAACCAGGACTAAACCAGGACTAAACCAGGACTGAACCAGGACTGAACCAGGACCCAACCAGGACTGAACCAGGACTGAACCAGGACTGAACCAGGACTGAACCAGGACTGAACCAGGACTGAACCAGGACTGAACCAGGACTGAACCAGGACTGAACCAGGACTGACTGAACCAGGACTGAACCAGGACTGAACCAGGACTGAACCAGGACTAAACAGGAAACCAGGACTGAACCAGGACTGAACCAGGACTGAACCAGACTGAACCAGGACTAAACCAGGACTGAACCAGGTCTAAACCAGGACTGAACCAGGACTAAACAGGACTGAACCAGGACTGAACCAGGACTGAACCAAGGACTGAACCAGGACTAAACCAACCAGGACTGAACAGGACTGAACCAGGACTGAACCAGGACTGAACCAGGACTGAACCAGGACTGAAACCAGGACTGAACCAGGACTGAACCAGGACTGAACCAGGACTAAACCAGGACTGAACCAGGACTGAACCAGGACTAAACCAGGACTGAACCAGGACTGAACCAGGACTGAACCAGGACTGAACCAGGACTGAACCAGGACTGAACCAGGACTGAACCAGGACTGAACCAGGACTGAACCAGGACTGAACCAGGACTGAACCAGGACTGAACCAGGACTGAACCAGGGACTGAAACCAGGACTGAAACCAGGACTGAACCAGGACTGAACCAGGACTGAACCAGGACTGAACCAGGACTGAACCAGGACTGAACCAGGACTAAACCAGGACTGAACCAGGACTAAACCAGGACTGAACCAGGACTACTGAACCAGGACTGAACCAGGGACTGAACCAGGACTGAACCAGGACTGAACCAGGACTGAACCAGGACTGAACCAGGACTAAACCAGGACTAAACCAGGACTGAACCAGGACTGAACCAGGACTAAACCAGGACTGAACCAGGACTAAACCAGGTCTGAACCAGGACTAAACCAGGAACCAGGACTAAACCAGGACTAAACCAGGACTGAACCAGGACTGAACCAGGACTGAACCAGGACTAAAACCAGGACTAAACCAGGACTGAACCAGGACTGAACCAGGACTAAAACCAGGTCTAAACCAGGACTAAACCAGGTCTAAACCAGGTCTGAACCAGACTAAACCAGGACTGAACCAGGACTAAACCAGGACTAAACCAGGACTGAACCAGGACTGGAACCTAAACCAGGACTGAAACCAGGACTAAACCAGGACTGAACCAGGACTAAACCAGGACTGAACCAGGACTGAACCAGGACTAAACCAGGACTGAACCAGGACTAAACCAGGACTGAACCAGGACTAAAAACCAGGACTAAACCAGGACTGAACCAGGACTGAACCAGGACTAAACCAGGACTAAACCAGGACTGAACCAGGACTGAACCAGGACTAAACCAGGACTGAACCAGGACTAACCAACTGGACTGAACCAGGACTAACCCAGGAACCAGGACTAAACCAGGACTGAACCAGGTCTAAACCAGAAAACCAGGACTGAACCAGGAACCAGGACTAAACCAGGACTGAACCAGGACTGAAACAGGACTGAACAGGACTGAACCAGGACTGAAAACCAGGACTAAACCAGGTCTGAACCAGGACGAACCAGGACTAAACAGGACTGAACCAGGACTGACAGGACTGAACCAGGAAACCAGGACTGAACCAGGACTGAACCAGGACTGAACCAGGGACTGAACCAGGACTAAAAAGGACAGGACTGAACCAGGACTGAACCAGGACTGAACCAGGACTAAACCAGGTCTAAACCAGGACTGAACCAACTGAACCAGGACTGAACCAGGACTAAACCAGGACTAAACCAGGACTAAACCAGGAACTGAACCAGGGACTGAACCAGGACTGAACCAGGACTGAACCAGGACTGAACCAGGACTGAACCAGGACTAAACCAGGACTGAACAGGACTGAACCAGGACTAAACCAGGACTGAACCAGGACTAAACCAGGACTGAACCAGACTGAACCAGGACTGAACCAGGACTGAACCAGGACTGAACCAGGACAAGGACTGAACCAGGAGAACCAGGACTGAACCAGGACTGAACCAGGACTAAACCAGGACTGAACCAGGACTAAAAACGGACTAAACCAGGACTGACTGAACCAGGACTGAACCAGGACTAAACCAGGACTAAACCAGGACTGAACCAGGACTGAACCAGGACTGAACCAGGACTAAACCAGGACTGAACCAGGACTGAACCAGGAACTGAACCAGGACTAAACCAGGACTGAACCAGGACTAAAGGACTGAACCAGGACTAAAACCAGGACTGAACCAGGACTGAACCAGGACTGAACCAGGACTGAACCAGGACTAAACCAGGACTGAACCCGGACTGAACCAGGACTGAACCAGGACTGAACCAGGACTAAAAACAAGTACTAAACCAGGACTGAACCAGGACTGAACCAGGACTGAACCAGGACTAAAACCAGGACTAAACCAGGTCTAAACCAGGACTGAACCAGGACTAAAAACAAGTACTAAACCAGGACTGAACCAGGACTGAAAACCAGGACTGAACCAGGACTGAACCAGGACTGAACCAGGACTGAACCAGGACTGAAACCAGGACTAACCAGGACTGAACCAGGACTGAACCAGGACTGAACCAGGACTAAACCAGGACTGAAACCAGGACTAAACCAGGACTGAACCAGGACTGAACCAGGACTGAACCAGGACTGAACCAGGACTGAACCAGGACTGAACCAGGACTGAACCAGGACTAAACCAGGTCTAAACCAGGTCTAAGAGGAGTGTGTACCTGGCCATCTGTATTTCTCGTGAGCACCACTCGCTCTGCAGATACTGAGCGCTGATCACACACAGAGTTTTCCTGCTGCTGTAAATCGCGTCTGTGATGTTCTCCATGATTTCTTTTCCTGAAACCCCAGAGGAACATTAAAAAAACTGAAATATTATTGTTTATAATAGTTTCCACATGGTTCTTCTTCCATAAAACGTCTTTATAAACGTGTGGCCGACGTTTAAAGATCATTTATTACGCTAAATTTTGAACTTTAAGTCGTGTATAATGTTGTTTCCTCTTCAAAAACAGACCTGGACTTGTGTTTTGTTTCATTCACTTGTTTGAGTAACTTTTTATTATTCATCTGTTTACATCTCCAAAGCTCAAAATGCTCTGATCCACCTTGTGATGTCATGAAGTGGTAGTTTTCCCGCTGTGGGTTTGTGGAATGGTTTTCTATGGCAAAACGTGGTCCCGGTCTCAGTCCCGGACTTGGTCTCAGTCCCGGTCCCGGTCTCGGTCTCAGTTTGGTCCCGGTCTGGTCCCGGTCTCAGTCCCTGTCTCGGTTCCCGTCTCGGTCTCGGTCCCGTCTCAGTCCCGGTCTCGACCCAGGTCTGGTCCCAATCTCAGTCTCAGTCTCGGTCTCGGTCTCGGTCCCAGTCTTGGTCCCAGTCTGGTCCTGGTCCCAGTCTCAGTCCCGGTCTCACTCCTGGTCTCAGTTCCGGTCTCAGTCCTGGTTTCAGTTCCAGTCTGGTCCTGGTCTGGTCCCGGTCTCAATTCCAGTTTCGTCCCAGTCTGGTCCCGGTCTGGATCCCGGTCTCAGTCCCGGTCTCACTCTTGGTCTCAGTCCCGGTCTCAGTCGCGGTTTCGTCCCGGTCTGGTCCCGGTCTCAGTCCCAGTCTCAGTCCTG
>NW_026571047.1:33355874-33378310 GCF_026225935.1 Boleophthalmus pectinirostris
GCTCGTGTCCCTCGTTCTTCTTCCTCCGCTCGTACAGAAGCGCCCGGAACAGGAAGTACCCGTAGACCAGCTGCCACCTCAGAAAGTGATAGACGAACGACGACAGGAGAGTGACGACGACCAGAGACGAGCTGGTCACGAAGCAGATCAAACTCACGGACTCCCAACACGACTGGACGTTGAAGTTCAGCAGCAGCTCCCCCTGGTGGGACAGCGGATAGGCGCATCTGTACTGAAAAGCGCCGGCCACGTACACCCGTCTTTTTCTCAGGACCCACTGAACGAAGCCGGCGTTGGAGCAGTTACAGACGAACAAATTCCCGGATAAATCGAGATATTCCAGAGAAGGAAGTGACTCCAAAACGTCCTCATCTATGATCTTTAGCTCATTGTCGGCTAAGACCAGCTCCTTCAGTTTGGTCAGATTCGCTCCAGAGATGACATCCAGTGATTTAAGGCGGTTTCCGGACAAGTCGAGTTTTTCCAGGTCTCCGATTGGCTTAAAAATCTTTGGATCCGCATTCTCCCACTGGTCGTTATTTGTGATTTCGAGGTTTAGTAAACGAGGCGTGTAGAGGAACATTTCTGGGTGAGGTTTGCAGAAGAAACGAGTCGATGAAAACGAAGTTAGACTGTCCAGACCTCGGAGAAAATCTCGAGGTAAAACGACACACATGGAGAACGGAAGAGTTACGACTAAAGTTCGCAGCGATGGCATTTTAGAGAACTGCCAGGACTCCACACCTGCGTTTGCTTCCGTGTTGAGAAAAAATGGGCTGTAGCTCAAGTACCTTAAGCACGTCAGTCCGTCAAAAGCCCCGTCGTCGACTACGGTAGCTTTCCCTATCGCCAACTCTTCCAAATGCGTCATGTTTTGGAACACTCCTTTTCGAAGAACGCTGATGTTTTCGTCTGCGTTCAAAACCAAGAGATTTCGCAGAATAATGTTGAAACGCTTGTCGAAACTAAAAATGAAGTTTTTATCGATGTAAAGTTTTCGTAGGCTCAGAAGATCCTCGAACACGCAGCTGTTCAGTTCAGACAGTTGATTGTTACTAAGAACGAGCTCCGTCAACTGAAACAAGCCCGAAAAGTCCGAACACTGCAGATGTGCGATGCCGTTTTTCGCAAGTGATAAAACCGTTAACGTCGAGATGTTTCTTACTGCCGGTGGGACCTGAGATAAAGAATTAGTATTAAGGTTAAGCCTGGAGAGACGCGTTAACATCCGGAGAGAGGACTGGGACAGACTCTTCATGAGGTTTCCGGAAAGATCGAGGTCAGTGACATCAGAACACGCCTGGAGCAGGGAATCGTTTAAAACCGAAAAAGTATTTGCACGCAAGTCCAACTTTCGTAAAGACAGAATCGAGCAGGCGAAGTCCAGCAGACCTCTGTCCAACAAAGTTTCCGCAAGCCTCAGATTCAGGATTTCCAGGGACTTCACGCTTCGGAAAATCAGCTCGTAGGTTTTGATTGTAAAGTTTGTGCCGCTCAAATCGAGAGCGGTGAGATTTTGGAGGAAGGAAGCGTCCGATACGTCCCACTGAAGGTTAGACCGTGTTGGAGACAAATTCAGTGATTTTAAGCGCAAAAAATGTTTTGATGAAGTGTGAATTCTCGTAGAGGGTTTGAACCCAGGTCCAGGTCTGTGACGTTCAATGGAAATGGGAAAGTCTTTGAATCAAAAGTAATTAAAAAGTTGTTTCTTAAATTTAAGACTTGTAACATCGGACAGGAGAAAAATACGTTCACAAAGTCGCTTATTTGAGTCAGATTATTGTGTGGCAAATGTAGCTCCTGAAGATTCGTCAAAGGTCCAAATGCGTCTTTTGAGATAAACTGGATCAGGTTTCCTCCTAAATGCAGATAAGTTAGATTGGAAAGTCCATGGAACATATCTTCGGTTAGGTTTGCGAGTTTATTCTCTTCCAAACTCAGCTGTTTTAAAGCTGGAGAATGTAAAAACGCTCCAGGTTCAATGGATGAAATCTGGTTAAGTTTGAGGTTTAGAGTTTGGAGTTTGTCGAGGCCGGAGAGGTGGTTCAGTCTGAGTCGCGTGAAGTTAAAGTGCCTGACGCTGAGAGACACGGCGGATGTGGGGACGTCCGAGGGCATTTCGGTTAATAACAGACGACCGTCACAGGAGACACGGCGCAAATCCTCGGGGTCCAGACTGCAGCTGCGTAGAGAGAAGAGCTGAGAAGGACGAGGCAGGAGCAGCACAAACAGAAACGAGACGAGAGGAGACGTGTGAGGGTCCATCCTGACACCTGGAACAGACAAACGATACAATTTATGAAGTTCATCACCTGCTTGTTACGTGTCAATCGATCCAGCAAAGGCGTAACGTGACGATAAATACTTGAATCTGATCGGTCAAAGTGTCAAAACAGTGGAACAAGCAGAGAACTCAAACTTTAGTTAAATCCAGATGAGAGAAAAGCACATCGTTCCCTGACCATAAATGCACAAAGCGCTCACCCAGAATTTATCTTTGTTTTTGGTGTTAATTTGGTGAGTTAACCATGGTAAATAATGGTCATAGTGACGGTCTGTGCAACGAACGGGAGGGGGGACAGTCTGCGTGATGTATGAGACGGGGGACGGTCTGCGTGACGAACAGGACGGGGGATGGTCCGCACGACAAATAGGATGAGGGACTGTCCGCACGATGAACGGGACAGGGGGCTGGTCCACGTGACGAATGGAACGGGGGGGGCAGTCCACGCAACAAACAGGACCGGAGATGGTCCGCACGACGAACGGGATGGGGGACCTTCCGCGTGACCAACAGGAGGGAGGACGGTCCACGCGACGTACGTTACGGGGGACGGTCCGCGCAATGAACAGAACCGGGGATGGTCCACGTGACTTACGAGACTGGGGATGGTCCACGCGATTTATGGGACGGGGGATGGTCTGCGCAACGAACGGTCCATGCAATGAACGGGATGAGGGACGGTTCGCGCAACATACAGGACGGGGACGGTCCGCTCGCCGATCAGAAAGGGGGACGGACCGTGCGCTGAACGGGAGGGGTATGGTCCACGCGACGTACGAGAGGGGGGACAGTCTGGGGGACGGTCCACCGCACGACGTACGGGACGGGGACTGTTCCACACGATAAACAATCCATGCGACGAACGGAAGGGGTGACGGTCCACGCGACGAACGGTAGGGGGGATGGTCCATGCGTCGAACGGTAGGGGGGATGGTCCACACAGCGGACGGGATGGGGGACGGTCCACGTGACGAATGGGACAGGGGCTGGTCTGCACGATGAACGGGAAGAGGGGCGGTCTGAGCGACAAATGGGACAGGGGACAGTCTGCGCAACGTACTGGATGGGGGACGGTCCATGCAACATACGGAACAGGTGGACGGTCCACGCGGCGAGCGGGAGGGGGGACGGTCTGCGCGATGAATGGAAGGGGGACGGTCCGTGCAACGAACGGGAGGGGGACGGGGGGGGCCGCGCGATGAACGGGAAGGGGGAACGGTCCGCGCGACGAACGGGAGGGGGGACGGTCCGCGCGCGAACGAACGGGAGGGGGGACGGTCCGCGCGAACGAACGGGAGGGGGGACGGTCCGCGCGACGAACGGGGGGGGACGGTCCGCGCGACGAACGGGAGGGGGACGGTCCGCGCGACGAACGGGAGGGGACGGTCCGCGCGACGAACGGGAGGGGGACGGTCCGCGCGACGAACGGGAGGGGGGACGGTCCGCGCGACGAACGGAGGGGGACGGTCAGTGCAACGAACGGGAGGGGGGACGGTCCGCGCGACGAACGGGAGGGGGGACGGTTTGTGGGACGAATGGGAGGGTGGGCAGTCCGCGTGATGTACAGGATGGGGGACGGTCCACGGGACGAACGGAACGGGGACGGTCCACTCGACGAACAAGCTAACGTTTATTATCTTCACTTCCACTCACACAGGAAGTCATCAAAATAAAAGCGTAACCTTACAATTAAATGCCGTGGACAGCGGCTACAACTCACTCTACATGATCCTGAGGTTTTTATTTCACCATTTTGTCAATAAATCAAGATCTGAACATTAATGACAGACCGAGCAGCCTCTTTTGCCAAAGTCGCTCCTGCTCCCGTTAGTAACAGGTTTGATTGACAGGGTCGCTAAGCACCTGTCTCCTGCCAAACCGGTGACGCAGGTGGGAAGGGGCGAGTATCTTCAACCTCCTCACTCCTGATTGGCTCTGCTTTTGTTGCTATGATCCACGCAGTTGGATTTCCAAAAATGCAACTCGGCTCCAAATTCGCCCCAGTAGCTGCTAACCTTGGTGAGCTTCATTTGACTGTAGCCGAACGCTGTGAGTGACGTCACACTCCCTCAGTCCATGTCTTTATACAGTCTAAGTGTCAGACGCCCAAGTCCTGGTTTAGTTCTGAGTTAGTCCAGATTCGCTCAACCGGTTTGTCAAGTTCAGCCCTCCTGTTGTCTCGCTTTGGTCTCAAATAAGTCCTGGTTTAGTCCTGGTTTAGTCCTGGTTTAGTCCTGGTTTATCTCTACATTAGTCCTGGTTTAGCCCTGTTTTAGTCTTGGTCTAGTCCTGGTTCAGTTCTACTCACGGTGTTGTTGGTTAAAGAGCGTAGGATGACTCGGCTGCGGCTCAAAGTCCTCTCTGTTGTCGGTGGACGAAGCACAAAAACAGGATCGGCAAAACTGCACAGAAGAATTCAACCTATAGAAACTGACGAGTGACAGTAAAGAGCTCTGCAGTACATCAAAACGCAAAGAATTCTGGGACATGTAGTGCATAGTAAATATTTTAAAAGAGACATGCAGAGTTTACTTACAGCAGACCTAAGTACAAATCAACTTTTTAGTATTTTTGACCATGTTTTAGTTGTTTCCTTTTCTCTTTTACCGTCTCGAAGTTGTATTTAGAGCACCCCCCGCCCACCCACTACCCTGTACTTACTTCGTTCTCCAATTTTTTTTACTTAATCACTGATAAATGTAGTTTTCAGCAGCATCGCGTGGTCATTTTGGTGCAAATTAAAGCTGAAAACTAAAAATACCTGTTATTTGCTTGTGTGATCTGCAGATATCCATAGAAGGTGCTGACAGCAGAGTCCTGCACCGGGTCGAGTACCTGCAAATAGTGGCTGAAACATGCGGGGTGAAGCATTTTCTGCTACGTCAAACGCGTCATAGGTGTATCTGCCGCGTCATTGTTGTAGCATCGATGTCATGTGGGAGGGTGGCAGAAATACACTGTAATTTGTTAAAAAAAAAAACACAGAATCAATCTAAAAACACTTGGGCGACAAATACAAGGCCCACACATCACTATCATCTCTAGGCTACGTTCAGACTGCAGGGCTTAACGCTCAATTAGGATTTTTTTGTGAAATCTGATGTTTTTTCGAGGTCGTTCACATTTCCAGTTAAATGTGACTTGTATGTGACTCCAGTGTGAACATTAAACAGCCCAAAAGTGTCCCACATGTGACACTGGAGACACGACGACGTCAACCGCAGCGAGCGTCTCTGTGTTTACAGAAGTTGTCCAAACATGGACGCAGCATCGAGCACCTGGAGATTTTAAAGTTCCTCTCGTACCGGAGCCAGAACATGAACAACTGACTTGTTTTAAGGAGGAGATTGAGAAGGAGAAGGACGAGGTTTTTGGTCGTGGTGTTTTGTGGGGCAGCGGCAGCGACGTCCGTTGAAAGGAACATGTGGATGTGGAGACGGAGCCAAGAGTGGTGAGTGGTGATGTGCTTCACTTCAGTGACACAGAGTTCATTAACAATTTTCTCCTACTTCAGTGCAGAATAGTGACGTTTGTGTCTTGTTGATAACGTGTAGGTGGATGAATGCACTTTGGCCGTTCACACTGAAGTCACATGTCAAAAGATCAGATATGTGTCAGTTTCAGGAGCACATATCCAAGTGTCCTGGGTCACATTTGAAAAAATCAGATCTGTGTCATTGAGGCTGTCATTAAAAGATCAGATACAGGTCACATAGGGGCCAAAAAATCAGATTTGGGTCACTTCAGGCGGTTACACCTTTATCATCAGAAGGCCCCTAGTCAGAAAATCATTCCCTCTTCTATTGGTTTGTCAGCAACATTTCTCTTGAACAATTGAATGTATATTTGATGAAAGCAACAGGGAATAATCCCTGGATATCAGGGAAGAATTAGTAAACTTTTGGATGTTTACCAATTAAAAATGGCTGCAACATCAACATTTTTAGAGATATTGACGTGAAAACGCATAATCATGCAATAACAGCATTAGCTAAGGCCAGAATTACTAAATTTGTTGGTTTACAAACCCACCAATGCTGTATTAAAAGAAAAAGATTTAAAATAAAATTGAAATGAAGGTTGTAGAGCTCGAATTACTGAACATTTTGCAAGTTGTTGCCTGAAAATCAGACAATTATTAACGCTGTTCCACTTAAGACAGACATTTCCACCCAAATCATTATTTCCTCAAACATTTTTGCTGTATTTTAAGGGTTTAATATATTTATCTCTTTTAATATTTACTTTTTTAAATATTTAAAACTTGAAATACAGTTTCATTTGTAACAATTTGTAACACGACCTGAACATGGATTTTCTGACTAGAGGCTCTTCTGATGATGAGGCTGACCCCAGTTCAGGCTGCAGTCTGAACGCAGCCTCAGATTGGCCCTTTCAAATGGTTAAAATAAAAACATTTATGTCTGAAATAATTTACCCTGAAATTTTAACCCTCCAGTTTTTGCTGTATTTTTTTTTTTTTTTGCCAGCTACAGGTCAGATCTGTGGAGAGGCGACCCCCCCTCACAGTCAGAATGTCTGTTTTTCTAGGTATTTCTGAGCTTTAAAACCACCTGTAATTGAATAAATGTAAAGCGGTGCTGTTTAAAGTCACGCTGTGGAACATTCCAGGCAGAGCGGTGGCGTCTCCATGGAAACGGGCGACGTAATACGAGGTTTTAAACGGATGATTTTAACATTAGCAAACGCAGCCGCTCCTCGCCGGGCCACAGGACATTTAAAACCAATCTGAGCGTACAGCACTTTTCATCTCTCACCTGTCACATAAATAACTCTAACTGATGGAGCGAGGGAACGAGGGAGGAAAGGAAGGAAGGAAGGAAGGAAGGAGGGAAGGAGGGAAGGAGGGAGGGGGATAAAAGTAAGCGAGGTTACAGAGGGTTAGATGAAAGGGAGGGGAGAAGAGAGATAGAGAAAAGAAACATACAGGGGATAAGATGAAGACAGAGAGAGAGAAAGAGCGGAGGAGAGAAAGGAAAAAAAGAGAAATAGAGAGAGAGAGAGAGGAGTGAAAGAGGAAAGAGTCCGGGGGGAATACAGGAGGATGTGGAGGTTAATAGAAAAAGAGAGATGCAGAAATGGAGGGATAAAGAGATGAGACAAGATGTAAACTAGAAAACGAGAGAAAGACAAAATCGATGGAGAGAGAGAAAGAGAGAGGGAGAGGGATAGAGGGAAGGAGAGAAAAGGAGAGAGAGGGACTTACTTTTACTTGAGTCATTTCTTGGATGAATTTTATGTTTATTTTGAAGTAACGTTACTTTTACTTGAGTACAGTTTTTGGCCACTCTGACACCTCTGGGTTTAGTCCCATTGCAGTCCTGGTTTAGTCCTGATTTAGACCTGGTTTAGACCTGGTTTAGTCCTGGTTCAGACCTGGATTTGTCTTGGTTTAGTCCCATTATAATCCTAGTTTAGCCCTGGTTTAATCCTGGTTTAGCCCTGGTTTTGTCCCATTATAATCCTGGTTTAGACCTGGTTTAGTCCTGGTTTAGTTCTAGTTTAGTCCTGGTTTAGTCCTGAATTTGTCCTGGTTTAGTCCTGGTCCAGTCCTGGTTCAATCCTGGTTTAATCCTGGTTTAGTCCTGGATTTAGTCCTGGTTTAGCCCTGGTTTTGTCTGATTCTAATCCTGGTTTAGTTCCGGTTTAGTCCCATTCTATTCCTGGTTTAGTCCTGGTTTAATCCTGGTTTAGTCCTGGATTTGTCCCATTATAATCCTGGTTTAATACCCTTGTAATCTTGGTCTAGTCCTGGTCTAGTCCCTTTATAATCCTGGTTTAGTCCCATTATAATTCTGGTTTAGTCCCATTATAAATCTGGTTTAGTCCTTGTTCAGTACATTTTCAGCCCAAGTTCAGTCCTGGTTTAGTCCTGGTTCAGTCCTGGTTTAGTCCTGGTTCAGTCTTGGTTCAGTCCTGGTTCAGTCCTGGTTCAGTCCTGGTTTAGTCCTGGTTCAGTCCTGGTTCAGTCCTGGTTCAGTCCTGGTTCAGTCCTGGTTTAGTCCTGGTTCAGTCCTGGTTTAGTCCTGGTTCAGTCCTGGTTCAGTCCTGGTTTAGTCCTGGTTAAGACCTGGTTTAGTCCTGGTTCAGTCCTGGTTCAGTCCTGGTTTAGTCCTGGTTTTAGTCCTGGTTCAGTCCTGGTTTAGTCTGGTTTCAGTCCTGGTTTAGTCCTGGTTTAGTCCTGGTTCAGTCCTGGTTTAGTAGTCCTGGTTTAGTCCTGGTTCAGTCCTGGTTCAGTCCTGGTTTAGTCCTGGTTCAGTCCTGGTTCAGTCCTGGTTCAGTCCTGGTTTAGTCCTGGTTCAGTTTCCTTAGTCCTGGTTCAGTCCTGGTTCAGTCCCTGGTTTAGTCCTGGTTCAGTCCTGGTTCAGTCCTGGTTTCAGTCCTGGTTTCAGCCCAAGTTCAGTCCTGGTTTAGTCCTGGTTCAGTCCTGGTTTAGTCCTGGTTCTGGTTCAGTCCTGGTTTAGTCCTGGTTCAGTCCTGGTTTAGTCCTGGTTTAGTCCTGGTTAGTTCCTGGTTCAGTCCTGGTTTAAGTCCTGGTTCAGTCCTGGTTCAGTCCTGGTTCAGTCCTGGTTCAGTCCTGTTTCAGTCCTGGTTCAGTCCTGGTTCAGTCCTGGTTCAGTTCAGTCCTGGTTCAGTCCTGGTTCAGTCCTGGTTCAGTCCTGGTTCAGTCCTGGTTCAGTCCTGGTTCAGTCCTGGTTCAGTCCTTTTCAGTCCAAGTTCAGTCCTGGTTTAGTCCTGGTTCAGTCCTGGTTCAGTCCTGGTTCAGTCCTGGTTCAGTCCTGGTTCAGTCCTGGTTTAGTCCTGGTTCAGTCCTGGTTCAGTCCAAGTTCAGTCCTGGTTTAGTCCTGGTTCAGTCCTGGTTCAGTCCTGGTTTAGTCCTGGTTCAGTCCTGGTTCAGTCCTGGTTCAGTCCTGGTTTAGTCCTGGTTTCAGTCCTGGTTCAGTCCTGGTTTCAGTCCTGGTTCAGTCCTGGTTCAGTCCTGGTTTAGTCCTGGTTCAGTCCTGGTTCAGTCCTGGTTCAGTCCTGGTTCAGTCCTGGTTTAGTCCTGGTCTGGTCACAGGAGCTGTTTGTTGCTCCCACGTTGCTTCACGTTGACAGTTTCAATTCCTCTGGGGGGTTTTTCTTCTTCTTCTGTTCTGACTGTGTTTCAGTTCATGTCGGCATCAGAGGAGCAAACTCTCTCCAGGTGAGTGACCAACATTCAACTCTTTAAACCGCAAAAGAAAAGAAAATACTGGTTTGAATCAGAACTAAAGTAGAATTTGGACTTTTTTATAAATTTTAATCTTAAATGATTTCCGCATTAAAAAAACTATTGTTGGATCTGGGCTGGACTGGGCACATCACACTAGAACAGAGCGTTTTTTACATTTGGACCAAAATGACGATTCAACGCTGCCCAATCCTATGAGTATCACCGATTAAGATTATTTTTTTTTTGAGCAATTTATTTTCATAATTTTCAGAAAACAAAAAAACAAAAAAAAAAAAAAAACGGTATATTAAAAGAAAAAAGATATGTACACTACCAGTCAAAAATTTTAGAACATCCTAATTTTCCAGTTTGTTTCCAGTTTGTTTCTGGTTTAGTCCCATTATAATCCTGGTTTAGTCCTAGTTTGGTCCTGCTTTAGTCCTGGTTTATTTCTAGTTTAGTTCCATTATAATCCTGGTTTAGTCCCATTATAATCCTGGTTTAATAATGGTTGAATCCTGGTTTGTTTCTAGTTTAGTTCCATTATAATCCTGGTTTAGTCCCATTATAATCCTGGTTTAATAATGGTTGAATCCTGGTTTGTTTCTAGTTTAGTTCCATTATAATCCTGGTTTAGTCCTGCTTTAGTCCTGGTTTATTTCTATTTTAGTCCCATTATAAACCTTTTCTAGTCCTGGTTTAGTCCCATTATAATCCTGGTTTAGTCCTGGTTTAGAGTCATTATAATCCTGGTTTATTTCTAGTTTAGTCCCATTATAATCCAGGTTTAGTCCTGGTTTAGTCCCATTATAATCCTGGTTTAGTCCTAGTTTAATAATGGTTAATCCTGGTTTGTTTCTAGTTTAGTCCCATTATAATCCTGGTTAAATCCTGGTTTCCTGGTCCTCCTCATCTAGTCCTGGTTTTGTCCTCTTGTGATCTTGATCTAGTCCTGGTCTAGTCCCATTATAATCCCGGTTTAGTCCTGTTTAGTTCCATTATAATTATTCATTGCAATTCAAGTCGTGCAAGTCCAGCGAAGAGTTTGAAATGGTACAAAGGTTAAAACTGAACAAACAGAGGTTTAAAAAAAAGATAAAAGTCAAAGCTCTGCCAAAACCACCTCAGGAAAAAAGAACAAGACGGTAAAACTTGAAAACCTGGAGTGTCCAGCAGCAGCGCAGTGTCCAGACTTAAACCCATGGAGCTGGTTTGGGATGAACTGGACAGAAGAGTGAAGCAACCGACAAGTGCCACACATTTATGGAAACTTCTGCAACAGACTTAGGAAGAACTTTATGAACAATATTTGATTTCTATTGTAAAAAAGAACGAGCCACGAGTGAGTTCAGCTGTTATATCTGACAAAGATGGAAACTTTCGTCAATCAAAAGTTTAGAATACGTTCTGGTCAAACAGGAAACAGGAAAAACTGGAAAAAGTCTGATTTTCTAAAACTTTTGACCAGTAGTGTGTACATGTTAGGAGTGTAACGATACGATGAACCTCACTGTACGATATTTATTGTGATATCATGGGAAAACTCATGATATGGAGGGGAGGTTCATGATTAGGAATGTAACAATATCCAAATGTCTCAGTACAATATTGTCTCATGATATGATATTTATTGTGATATTTTGTGGAGGTGAACAAAACTGTTATAATATATGCAGTGTTGGGAAGGTTTCTTTTAAAATGTAATCCCCTACAGATTACAGATTACACACACCAAAATGTAGTTTGTAACAGAATCCATTAAATTATTTACCATGAGTAATGTAATCTGAATACTTTGGATTACTTGTTATGCTTTTTAAAACTACATGAATGTACCAACCACATCCTGATAATTCATGTTTGTTCTCTTCAAACTGGCTGAGCCCAAGAACAGAACAGAACCATGAACAGACTTTTGTTTGCTGTAGAGAAGCAAAGACGAGGGTCTTAACATGATCAGTTTAGTCTGATAAAAGACAAGAAAAAGATCAGTCTTTTCTTAAACATATTAAAAATATTATTGATAGAAAAATGTTTTCTATATGAGATCACTGCTGCCTTCAATTATGTCCACCCAAAATGAAGCGGAATCAGATTATTAACAACGACGATTATTAACAACGACGATTATTAACAACGACGATTATTAACAACGACGATTATTTACAACGACGATTATTAACAACGACGATTATTAACAACGACGATTATTAACAACGACGATTATTAACAACCTCATCCACTGTGTGACTGACACCACCGACGTCAACAAGACGTTTACGTAGATCTGGAATTACCGAAATAAATGTTTAAAAATGGGATGCAGTCCAAAATGTGTAATCCATTTATTTCAACAAAGTAACTGTAATCCAATTACCACTCACTGAAACAGTAACTGTAACTGAATACAGTTACTCATCATTTGTACTCTGATTATGTAACTCCGATACATATAATCTGTTACTCCCCAACACTGCACATATGCTACTTTTTCCTCTTAAAACACCTTGACAAGACTTAATCCAAACAACTAAGACTTAAAAAGGCTCAGAACTGTTATTTCTTCATGTCGTCTGCACTGAAATGGATGTATGCATGTGCGCACATACTGTAACAATAACCAAAATATCGTGATATCGTATCGTCAGAAGTCTCACAATAATATCGTGGACCATCACAATATATCGAATTATAAGTTCCTTTGCTTAAATGCATAGTTTTATAGCAGCAACAGGTTATAAACATCAGAAACTACAGAAATATGTTTTTTACTTGAATTCTTGGGATTATGACTGAAATAATTCACACCTAAAAAAGCGAAAAAGTGTCCTATCTACAATTATATCAACCTCTTCAAAATATCGTAATAAATAAATAAATATCGTGATAATATCGTACTGACAGATTTGGATATCGTTACATCTCTAGTACATATATAAATACAAATGAGGGGATAATTAATATTACCAATCGGGACTGTACATTATCTACCTTTCATGTTTTGGGTTTTTTTTTTTTTTTTCCTTTTTCTTCTCCTTTTTATTTCCTTTTTTCTTTTTATGAATTGTACATTGCTCAAACATGAATCACTCTAAATATGACTTCACTTGGAGAGGAGCATTGTGTAACTTTTCTGGTGGAGGCTCCGTCAGACGCTTTTCTCCACGGATATTTAGTTGTCGCTTTGCCCGGAATGTTCCACAGTACGGCATTAAACCGTTCTATCGTCGTGGAGACCAAACCAGACCGCGTCACAGGTCAGATCTGCGGAGAGGCGACCCCGCTCACAGTCAGAATGCCTGTTTTTCACTGTATTTTTGGGCTTTAAAACCGCCTGTGATTGAGTAAATGTGAAGTCGAAGTGTTTAAAGTCACATTGTGGAACATTCCAGACAGAGCGATGACGTATCCATAGAAACCCCTAACCAGAAAAGTGACACAGTGCACCTTTAATATCTATACTGAGGGTTCTTTATTGTATAAGCAGCTCTTGAGGTCCTGTCTGCATCTAATTGTAGCGTTTTATTGTCTCAGAATCAGAAAGTGTGTGGTTGCCATGCTAGTTGTTGCAAAACTTTACTCTGGTTTCTTCTCTGGAGTTGTGAAAAGCTCCTATAAACTCATCAAGGTGAATCTGTGTAGCATTCGTTCATTTGTTTTCTCAAAATAAAACCAAAAATAAGAAAATGAAAAAACAGGACTAAACCAGGACAAAAACAGGTCTAAAACAAGACTAAACCAGGACTAAATTGGTCTCAGTTTTGGTCCTGGTCTGGTCCTGGTCTAGTCCCAGTCTCAGTCCTGATCACTCAACAGTCTACTTGGGTGCACCTCCGGGCCTGTTCCGATACTCCTGGTTCAGTCCTGTTTTAGTCCTGTTCAGTCCTGTTTTAGTCCCGTTTTAGTCCTGGTTCAGTCCTGGTTTAGTCCTGTTTTAGTCCTGTTTTAGTCCTGGTTTAGTCTTGGTTTAGTCCTGGTTCAGTCCTGGTTCAGTCCTGGTTCAGTCCTGTTTTAGTCCTGTTTTAGTCCTGGTTCAGTCCTGGTTTAGTCTTGGTTTAGTCCTGGTTTAGTCCTGGTTCAGTCTTGTTTTAGTCCTGGTTTAGTCCTGGTTCAGTCTTGTTTTAGTCCCATTTTAGTCCTGGTTCAGTCCTGGTTTAGTCCTGGTTCAGTCCTGTTTTAGTCCTGTTTTAGTCCTTGTTCAATCCTGTTTAAGTCCTGTTTTAGTCCTGGTTCAGTCCTGGTTTAGTCCTGGTTTAGTCCTGGTTCAGTCTTGTTTTAGTCCTGTTTTAGTCCCGTTTTAATCCTGGTTCAGTCCTGGTTTAGTCCTGGTTCAGTCTTGTTTTAGTCCTGGTTCAGTCCTGGTTTAGTCCTGTTTAAGTCCTGTTTTAGTCCTGGTTCAGTCCTGTTTTAGTCCCGTTTTAGTCCCGTTTTAATCCTGGTTCAGTCCTGGTTTAGTCCTGGTTCAGTCTTGTTTTAGTCCTGGTTTAGTCCTGGTTCAGTCTTGTTTTAGTCCCATTTTAGTCCTGGTTCAGTCCTGGTTTAGTCCTGGTTCAGTCCTGTTTTAGTCCTGTTTTAGTCCTGGTTCAGTCCTGGTTTAGTCCTGGTTTAGTCCTGGTTCAGTCTTGTTTTAGTCCTGTTTTAGTCCCGTTTTAGTCCTGGTTCAGTCCTGGTTTAGTCCTGGTTCAGTCTGTTTTAGTCCTGTTTTAGTCCTGGTTCAGTCCTGTTTTAGTCCTGGTTTAGTCCTGGTTCAGTCCTGTTTTAGTCCTGGTTCAGTCCTGTTTTAGTCCTGGTTCAGTCCTGTTTTAGTCCTGTTTTAGTCCTGGTCCAGTCCGGCATCACAGTTTAAGTCACGTAAACGGGAAACGACCATCATCTGTTTTTTCCATTTTTCACTTAAACAAAAAATCGAAAAACAAAAAAATCGTTATCATTTCAAAAATTTTTATTTGGTTTTATTTTGAAAAACAAATGAATGAATGACACACAGATGGAGGTGAGTAATGAGGACGCTCTGACTGCAGAAGGTGACTGAGGAAGAACTTCGAACCACCGCAAACTGTTTTAAATGAACTAGTTCTGTTTTCCCACGTTTTTAAGTCGCTAAAAAATCAGGTAGAGCGACTTTCGAACTGTACGAGCGTCACGAGTGGCCGTTTACATTAGTTTGTTTTAGTCGTGTGCCCTTGTTGAACTCTTTGTGTTTCTGCTTTTTCAAGTCGAGTTTTGCAGAACTGACCTCATTATTTCTAACACGGGGCAGATTACAAAAGGGGCTTTTCCAAAATGGAGAACAATACAGGATTACTCAAACTCGTATGACCCAATGAAAACGCCGCACAGATTTAATGTTGTTAAAGAGTCTCCCCTCCCTTTCCTCTCCGTGTTAAGTCACTCCCCCTTCAGAGCGCTGTCACAACACGGTCACAATCAGCGTGCGTCCCGCTAACGAAACTCCGGCGCATCGCATCAGGTTTGGTCCTGGTTTGTTTCTGGTTTAGTGCCATTATAATCCTGGTTTAGTTTTGGTTTAGTCCCATTATAATCCTGGTTTAGTTTTGGTTTAGTCCCATTATAATCCTGGTTTAGTTTTGGTTTAGTCATTATAATCCTGTTTTAGTTTTGGGTTAGTGTCATTATAATCCTGGTTTAGTTTTGGGTTACTCCCATTATAATCCTGGTTTAGTTTTGGGTTAGTCCCATTATAATCCTGGTTTAGTCCCATTATAATCCTGGTTTAGTTTTGGTTTAGTCCCATTATAATCCTGGTTTAGTTTTGGTTTAGTGTCATTATAATCCTGGTTTAGTTTTGGGTTAGTGTCATTATAATCCTGGTTTAGTTTTGGTTTAGTCCCATTATAATCCTGGTTTAGTTTTGGGTTAGTCCCATTATAATCCTGGTTTAGTTTTGGTTTAGTCCCATTATAATCCTGGTTTAGTTTTGGTTTAGTCCCATTATAATCCTGGTTTAGTTTTGGTTTAGTCCCATTATAATCCTGGTTTAGTTTTGCTTTAGTGTCATTATAATCCTGGTTTAGTCTTGGTTTAGTCCCATTATAATTCTGGATTAGTCCTGGTTTGGTCCTGCTATAGTCCTGATTTGTTTCTGGTTTAGTTCCATTATAATCCTGATCTAGTCCTGGTCTTGTCCTTTTGTAATATTTCTCTAGTCCTGATCTAGTCTTGGTCTAGTCCTGGTCTAGTCTTGGTCTAGTCCTGGTTTAATCCCATTATAATTCTGGTTTAGTACTGTTTAGTCCCATTATAATCCTGGTTAAATCCCATTGTAATCCTGATCTAGTCCTGGTCTAGTCCCATTATAATCCTAGTTTAGTCCTGGTTTGGTCCTGCTTTAGTCCTGGTTTGTTTCTGGTTTAGTGCCAGTATAATCCTAATCTAGTCCTGGTCTTGTCACCTTGTAATCTTGGTCTAGTCCCGGTATAGTCCTGGTCTAGTCTAGTCTTGGTTTAGTCTTGGTCTAGTCTTGGTCTAGTCCCATTATAATTCTGGTTTAGTCCCATTATAATCCTGATCTAGTCCTGGTCTTCTCCTCTTGCAATCTTGGTCTAGGCCTGATCTAGTCTTGGTCTAGTCCTGGTTTAGTCCCATTATAATTCTGGTTTAGAGTCATTATAATCCTGGTTTTGTCCTGGTTTGGTCCTGCTTTAGTCCTGGTTTGTTTCTAGTTTAGTCCCATTATAATCCTGGTTTCATCCAAGTTTATTTCTGGTTTAGTCTCATTATAATCCTTTTTACATCCTGGTTTAGTCCCCATTATAATACTTGTTAAATCCTGGTTTAGTCCCATTATAATCCTTGTTAAATCCTGGTTTAGTCCCATTATAATCCTTGTTAAATCCTGGTTTAGTCCCATTATAATCCTTTTTACATCCTGGTTTAGTCCCATTATAATACTTGTTAAATCCTGGTTTAGTCCCATTATAATCCTTGTTAAATCCTGGTTTAGTCCCATTATAATCCTTGTTAAATCCTGGTTTAGTCCCATTATAATCCTAGTTGAGTCTTAATACCACCTGTAAGTAAATAAATGTAAAGTAGAGCTGTTTAATGTCACATTATGGAACATTTCAGGCAGAGCAGTGACGTCCCCATAAAAATAAAAAGGTGAGGGGCCCCTTACGAAGTCTAGTTGTCATAATAAGTCTAATTTGAACGGATCTGTGTGTTCCAGGTGTCAGGATGGACCCTCACACGTCTCCTCTCGTCTCGTTTCTGTTTGTGCTGCTCCTGCCTCGTCCTTCTCGGCTCTTCTCTCTACGCAGCTGCAGTCTGGACCCCGAGGATTTGCGCCAAGTCTCCTGCGACGGTCGTAATTTATTAACCGAAATGCCCTCGGACGTCCCCACATCCGCCGTGTCTCTCAGCGTCAGGAACTTTAACCTCACACGACTCGGACTGAACCACCTCTCCGGCCTCGACAAACTCCGAACTCTAAACCTCGGACGCAACCAGATTTCGTCCGTCGAACCTGGAGCGTTTTTACATTCTCCGGCTTTGAAACATCTGAGTTTGGATTGGAATGAACTCACAAACTTAACCGACGATATGTTCCGTGGACTTTCCGATCTAACTTATCTGCATTTAGGGGGAAACCTGATCCAGTTTATCTCAAAGGACGCGTTTGGACCTTTGATGAACCTTCAGGAGCTACATTTGCCGAAAAATAATCTGACCGAAATAGGCGACTTCGCGATCGCGCTTTCTTCGTGTCCAATGTTACGAGTTTTATTTCTGGGAGAGAACAGTTTAACTTCATTTGAATCGAAAAATTTCCCGTTTCCTTTGAACGTCACGGACCTCGACCTGAACTCAAACCCTCTACGAGAATTTACACTACATCACGATATTTTTCCGCGTTTAAAATCACTCAATGTGTCAGTAAATCCTTCTGACGTTCAGTGGGACGTATCAGACAGTTCCTTTCTTCAAAATCTAAAAATAATTAATTTGAGCGCTACAAATTTTACGATCGAAACGTACAAGCTGATTTTCCGAAGTGTGAACTCACTGGAAATGCTCGATCTCTCCGTTGGAACTTTGTCCGGCAGAGGTCTTTTGGACTTCGCCTGCGCAGTTCCATCTTTACGAAAGTTAGATTTAAGCGTAAACGATATATTTTTTTTAAACGGCTCTCTGCTCCGGCCGTGCCCTGACGTCACCGACCTGGATCTTTCGAGCAACGGAATGAAAAACCTGTCCGAGTCGTCGCTCCGGATGTTAACGCGTCTCTCCAGGCTTAACCTCACGATGAACTTCTTATCTCAAGTCCCGACGGCCGTAAGAAACATCTCGACTTTAAAGTTCTTGTTGCTTTCGTCGAATTTCATCGAGCAGCTGCGGTGTTCGGACTTCGCAGGTTTGTCTCAGTTGACGGAGCTCGTTCTTAGTAATAATCGTTTGTTTGAGCTGAACAACTGTGTCTTCGAGGATCTCTGGAGCCTACAGAAACTTTACATCGACAGGAATTTTCTTTACACTTTTGAGAATAGTTTCAATGACCCTTTGCAGAATCTTTTGGTTTTGGACGCGGAGGATAACATCGAAATTCTTAATCGGGGAGTTTTCAACATCCTGTCGCATCTGAGGGAATTAACTGTAGGTAAAGGTACGATAATGAACGATGGGGTTTTTGACGGTCTCACGGACTTAAGGTACTTGAGTTACAATCTCGGTTTTCTCAGTACCAGCGCAGCCTCCGGAGGGCGCTCACTCTCCTCGCTTTTCACTGATCTGCCGTCACTGCGAACTTTGGTAATCGCGTTTTCGTATAAACTCTGCGTCGTTTTACCTCGAGATTTTCTCCGAGGTCTGGACAGTCTAACTTCGTTTTCATCGACTCGTTTCTTCTGCAAACCTCACCCAGAAATGTTCCTCTACACGCCTCATTTGCTAAATCTCGAAATCACAAATAACGACCAGTGGGAGAATCCGGATCCAACGCTTTTTAAACCCATCGGAGACCTGGAAAAACTCGATTTGTCCAGGAACCGCCTTAAGTCGCTGGATGTCATCTCTGGAGCGAATCTGACCAAACTGAAGGAGCTGGTCTTAGCCGACAATGAGCTAAAGATCATAGATGAGGACGTTTTGGAGTCACTTCCTTCTCTGGAATATCTCGATTTATCCGGGAATTTGTTCGTCTGTAACTGCTCCAACGCCGGCTTCGTTCAGTGGGTCCTGAGAAAAAGACGGGTGTACGTGGCCGGCGCTTTTCAGTACAGATGCGCCTATCCGCTGTCCCACCAGGGGGAGCTGCTGCTGAACTTCAACGTCCAGTCGTGTTGGGAGTCCGTGAGTTTGATCTGCTTCGTGACCAGCTCGTCTCTGGTCGTCGTCACTCTCCTGTCGTCGTTCGTCTATCACTTTCTGAGATGGCAGCTGGTCTACGGGTACTTCCTGTTCCGGGCGCTTCTGTACGAGCGGAGGAAGAAGAACGAGGGACGCGAGCACGTTTACGACGCGTTCGTTTCCTACAACGTTCACGACGAGGAGTGGGTTTACCGCCAACTGGTGCCCGAGCTGGAGGAGCGACAGGGATGGAAGTTATGTCTGCACCACCGAGACTTTGAGCCCGGTGAGTGACGCCGCGTTATAACGACATGTCACGTTCTGATGTCGATTCCTCGTCGCAAACACACCTGGAGTTGTGTTTTGTTTCAATGGCCACGTTTACATGATGTTTTTAAAAATGAATGAATTGTTCAGAATTAAATAGTTCGGACGTATTTACATCGACCAGAAGAAAACACACACTTCAGCTGAATCAGTTTGTCATTCGTTCATTCGTTTTTCAAAATAAAACCAAAAATAAGAAAACGAGAACTATTTTCTTCATTATATGTCTCCAAAAACAAAATGAAATAAACAGATAACCATTTGTTTTTTCAGTTTTCTAACGACCATTTCCCGTTTCCATGACTTAAGCTGTGATGCCGGACTGAACCAGGACTAAAACAGGACTAAACCAGGACTAAACTGGTCTCTGTCCCAGTCTGGTGCCGTTCTCAGTCCTGGTCTCATTTGTGGTCTGAGTCCGGTCTCAGTTCTGGTCTCAGTCCTGGTCTGGTCCCGGTCTGGTCCCGGTCTCAGTCCTGGTCTCAGTTGTGGTCTGGGTCCGGTCTCAGTCCTGGTCTGATCCCAGTCTGGTCCCGATTTAGTCCTGGTCTCAGTCCTGATCACTCGACAGTCTACGCAGGTGCACCTCCAGGCCCGACCTGACACTCAGTCCTGGTTCAGTCCTGGTTCAGTCCTGGTTCAGTCCTGGTTCAGTCCGTAAAGTCCGACTTTGCATTTTAAGTCACAGAAATGGGGATAATCATTTTAATTAGGATTTGAGTCTTTACATGGTCTTTTTAAAGTGGAATTTATTTTTATTTTGAATAAAATTATTTTTATTCTGACTTTAATTATTTTTATTCAGAATTAAATCTGCCATGTAAACAAACTCACAAATCCTGCATGTTTAGGCTGAGTTCTTCTCTCAAACAGAAAACACTCCACCTTGTGATGTCATGTAGTAGAACAGGAAGTGCTCCACTGTGTTTTTAAACTTCACACACCTTCACTAGAATCATTTGGAAAAGTTCAGCCCTGGATTTGCCCGTCTGTACTAAATTAAAGGCAAAAGGAGCTGTTAACTTGAGAACTACAGCTTCATGACATCACAAGAGCTGTTTTCAGGCCGGTCAGAACTGGGAACCAAAGTGTTCGAACCATTTACATGAATCCATGACGCGTCATCGACAGAGTGAATTTACCACCAAATAAAAACAAGGCCGTACAAAACACAGGGAGGAAAATAACAATCATGGATCACATCATCGACACCAGCAGCGTTTGTATTTATACACGTCATTATTTATGTGTCGAGCTCTGACACAACATGGATCTGCTGAGGAGAAGACGACAGCGACGCCCAATCCAAAGATGTAAACTTATCCAGTGAACACAGACACATGCAAGAAGAACAGCACGAAATAGTTTTTGTAGACTTAAAACTTTTAATTTCATACGTGATAGTTTCAGTTGCTCTTTGTTTGTTTATTTTACTGTGTGTGACCCGGATGAATGTGCTGACGTCTTCTGTGTCGTCACGGTTCACTTAGAAAAAACAAGTTTTACTTGGTTCCCGTTGGGAGACAACTTTTCAGTTCCCAAACGCTCTGATTTCCGGCGTGAACACGTGAGTTGGTTCAAGATTTGGTGCAGGAACCGGCACCGGCACGGTTCTATGTCTCCCTGAAAACGCTTAAGGTGGATCACAGTTATTATTATTTTATCCCACATACACATGTTTTTTGAGCAGTGTTAATATTTATGGTCCAGTGTTTCTGTTCTTCTGTTTTTTCAGGAAGAGAAATCATGGAGAACATCACAGACGCGATCTTACAGCAGCAGGAAAACTCTGTGTGTGATCAGCGCTCAGTATCTGCAGAGCGAGTGGTGCTCACGAGAAATACAGATGGCCAGGTACACACTCCTCTTAGACCTGGTTTAGTCCTAGTTCAGTCCTGGTTTAGACCTGGTTTAGACCTGGTTTAGTCCTGGTTTAGACCTGGTTTAGTCCTGGTTCAGTCCTGGTTCAGACCTGGCTTAGTCCTGGTTTAGTCCTGGTTTAGTCCTGGTTTAGTCCTGGTTCAGTCCTGTTTTAGTCCTGATTCAGTCCTGGTTCAGTCCTGTTTTAGTCCTGGTTCAGTCCTGGTTCAGTCCTGTTTTAGTCCTGGTTCAGTCCTGGTTCAGTCCTGTTTTAGTCCTGGTTTAGTCCTGGTTCAGTCCTGGTTTAGACCTGGTTTAGTCCTGGTTCAGTCCTGGTTCAGTCCTGGTTTAGTCCTGGTTCAGACCTGGTTCAGTCCTGGTTTCAGTCCTGGTTCAGTCCTGGTTTCAGTCCTGGTTTAGTCCTGGTTCAGTCCTGGTTCAGTCCTGGTTCAGTCCTGGTTTAGTCCTGGTTCAGTCCTGGTTCAGTCCTGGTTCAGTCCTGGTTCAGTCCTGGTTTAGTCCTGGTTCAGTCCTGGTTCAGTCCTGGTTTTAGTCCTGGTTTAGTCCTGGTTCAGTCCTGTTTTAGTCCTGGTTTAGTCCTGGTCCGGTCTTGTTTTAGTCCTGTTTTAGTCCTGCTTTAGACCTGGTTTAGTCCTGTTTTAGTCCTGGTTTAGTCTTGTTTTAGTCCTGGTTCAGTCCTGGTTCAGTCCTGGTTCAGTCCTGGTTCAGTCCTGGTTCAGTCCTGGTTCAGTCCTGGTTCTGGTTCTGTGTGTGTGTAGTTTCCGTCTGTTCGATGAGCAGAAGGACGTGTTGATCCTGTTGTTTCTGGAGGAGTTCTCGTCGGATCAGCTGAGTCCGTTCTACCGCATGAGGAAGCTGGTGAGGAGCCGCACGTACCTGAGCTGGACCCAGAACCACGGGGCCCTGTTCTGGGAGAGAGTCCGACAGGCCCTGCAGTCCGGCAACGAGCCCACGGACCCACACCACCCGCTCACCACCCACATCTGACTGCTGAAGTCCAGATGACGGTCGCCCTGAAGCCCCCTGAAGACCCTATGAGTCTGTGTGTCCAAAAATAAGAAAACGAAAAAAAACAACTGTTGTCTTCATTATTTGTCTCCAAAACCAAAATTAAAAAATGGAAAAGGATTCATATTTTTAAATTTTCGATTTTGTGTTCAAATGAAAAATGTAAAAAACAGATAATGGCCGTTTCCCGTTTCTGTGTTTTAAACTGCGATTGTTTAACATGTCTAACAAAATAACACTATTCACCTGAAAAAATGTACATGTGCATAGACAGAAATGATAGAAAAACGTGCATATTTGACTGTAGTTGAGCATAAAATAAATAAAATTATCCACTGTAAAACTGTAGATGTAGGTTTAGTCCTGGTTTAGTTCTGGTTTAGTCCTGGTTTAGTTCTGGTTTAGTTCTGGTTT
>NW_026571047.1:33378469-33388469 GCF_026225935.1 Boleophthalmus pectinirostris
TACAGATTACAGATTACACACCCCAAAATGTAGTTTGTAATGTAATCCATTAAATTACTTAAAGTGAGTAATGTAATCTGAATTACTTTGGATTACTTGATATTGTCGTGTTTTTTAAAACTACATGAATGAACCAACCACATCCTGTAAATTCTTGTTTGTTTTCTTCAAATTGTCTGTTGAGTCCAAGTCTCCATGAACAGACTTTTGTTTTACTGTAGAGAAGAAAAGACGAGGATCTGAACATGAGAAGTTTTGTCTGATAAAAGAAAATAAAAATGCCCAGATTTTATTTAACCAGATTAAAAATATTATTGATAGAGAAATTATTTCTATATGAGACACTGCTGCTTTAAATTATGTCCACCTACTGTTAGTGTCATATTGTTTAGTCCTGGTTTAGTTCTGGTTTTAGTTCCTGGTTTAGGTTTTTTTAGACCTGGTTTTAGTCCCTGGTTTAGTTCTGGTTTTAGTCCTGGTTTAGTCCTGGTTTAGTCCTGGTTTAGTCCTGGTTTAGTAGTCCTGGTTTAGTCCTGGTTTAGTTCTGGTTTAGACCTGGTTTAGAGAGTCCTGGTTTAGTCCTGGTTTAGTCTGGTTTAGTCCTGG
This sequence comes from Boleophthalmus pectinirostris, assembly GCF_026225935.1. Lineage (NCBI taxonomy): Eukaryota > Metazoa > Chordata > Actinopteri > Gobiiformes > Gobiidae > Boleophthalmus > Boleophthalmus pectinirostris. The sequence continues at coordinate 33,379,076 of NW_026571047.1, forward strand.
TTTAGACCTGGTTTAGTCCTGGTTTAGACCTGGTTTAGTCCCTGGTTTAGACCTGGTTTAGTCCTGGTTTAGTTTTAGTTCCTGGTTTAGTCCTGGTTTTAGTCCTGGTTTACCTGGTTTAGTCCTGGTTTAGTCCTGGTTTAGACCTGGTTTAGTCCTGGTTTAGTCCTGGTTTAGACCTGGTTTAGTCCTGGTTTAGAACTGGTTTTAGTCCTGGTTTAGTCCTGGTTTAGGTCCTGGTTTAGACCTGGTTTAGTCCTGGTTTAGAGACCTGGTTTAGTCCTGGTTTTAGTCCTGGTTTAGTCTGGTTTACCTGGTTTAGTCCTGGTTTAGTCCTGGTTTAGTCCCTGGTTAGACCTGGTTTAGACCTGGTTTTAGTCCTGGTTTAGTCCTGGTTTAGACCTGGTTTAGTCCTGGTTTAGTCCTGGTTTAGTCCTGGTTTAGACCTGGTTTAGTCTGGTTTCGGTTTAGACCTGGTTTAGTCCTGGTTTAGTCCTGGTTTAGTTCCTGGTTTTAGTCCTGGTTTAGTCCTGGTTTAGTCCTGGTTTAGTCCTGGTTTAGTCCTGGTTTAGTTCTGGTTTTAGTCCTGGTTTAGTCCTGGTTTTAGTCCTGGTTTAGTCCTGGTTTAGTCCTGGTTTTAGTCCTGGTTTGGTCCTCTGTGTAATCCATTTATTTCAACAAAGTAACTGTAATGTTCCTCATCATTTGTACTCTGATTACTTAACACCGGTACATGTAATCTGTTACTCCCCAACACTGCAGATCCCTAAAAATTTGTACTTTTACGTCTTGTACTTGTTTACCTTCCTGGACTGCGACAGAGACACATGTAGAACGCCCCCGGCCCGATGACGTCTTTCCAAACTATCAGTAAATGAACAGGCTTTAGTTTTGGCGTGTGCAGGTTCAAAGACGCAGACACGACCACAACAAACCCGTCCCCCGAGTGCGGTCGGAGCTGCGCCGGGGGCCGTCTCCCAGCCCAAGACTAAACACCAGACACGCTCCTGCTGTATGTGACTCTAAATTGACTCTTGTGAGCTTTAATCCATGTTATAAAGTCGTTAGCGCCGCAGAAACATACCTGGAGCTGTGTTTTGTTTCTGAGTCACACTTTAGTCTGTCTGCAGCGCCAAAACGCAAAATGCACCGCGTGATGTCATCAAGCTGGAGTTTTTAAGTTAGACGCGAAGTTAGTTTTGAAAAAAAAACAAGAACATATCCAGTTTTTTATTTTTTTTATTTCACTTTTTCACTGACAAAATTTTCCATGATTTTTTTCACGACCTAAAGTGAATTTTCCATGACTTTACATGTGCAGAATTGATCAGACTTTTAGGGCTAAATATGAAATGTTAACGCTTTCCACTCGCTTTACGGTTTGGGATTTACACCGAAGCCGAGAGGGGTCGCGGCGCACGCAAACGCCGCGACAAACACAAATGCGACAACACGCCAAAAAAAAAGCCACAACACACCAAAAAAAAAGCCACAACGGAAATGACCGCGGGACTCTATTTTAATGCAAACGCCGCGACAAATACAAACGCCACAACACATTAAAAAGCCGCAACACATTAAAAAGCCACAACACACCCAAAAAAAGCCACAACATGTTAAAAAGCCACAACACACCATAAAAAGCCACAACGGAAAATGACCGCGGGACTCTATTTTAATGCAAACACCGCAACAAATACAAAACGCCACAACACAAACGCAAATGCTGCAACACGTTAAAAAGCCACAACACATTAAAAAGCCACAACACACCAAAAAAAAAAAGCCACAACGAAAGTGACGGCGAGACTCTATTTTCCAACGGACCGATCAAGCGGCAAGTGAAGAAGAAGAACTTCAACGTAAAATGAATAATAAATTACTTTTACTTACGTTTCCAACTTCTCCGTTCCTTTACTTTTCACGTTGTAGTTCTTCTTCTTCACTTGCCGCTTGATCGGTCCGTTGGAAAAATAGAGTCTCGCCGTCACTTTCGTTGTGGCTTTTTTTTTTGGTGTGTTGTGGCTTTTTAATGTGTTGTGACTTTTTAATGTGTTGTGGATTTTTAAAGTGTTGTGGCTTTTTAATGTGTTGTGGCGTTTCTATTTGTTGCGGCGTTTGCATTAAAATAGAGTCCCGCTGTCATTTCTGTTGTGGCTTTTTTATTGTGTTGTGGCTTTTTAATGTGTTGTGGCATTTGCGTTTGTGTTGTGGCTTTTTGTTGTGTTGTCGCATTTGTATTTGTCGTGGCGTTTGCGTTTGTTGTGACCCCTCTCGGCTTCCGTAGGATTTAGGATGTAACGATATCCAAGTCTCATGATACGATATCGTCACGGTTTGAACCTCACAGTACGATATTTATTGTGATATCGTGGGAAAGCTCACGATATCGTGGGGGGGGATCACGATTAGGGATGTAACAATGTCCAAATCTCTCGATACGATATTTTCACGATAAACATCTCACAGTACGATATTTATTGTGATATTTTGTGGAGTCTGCGAACAAAACATGATTAGTCGATTAATCTATAATTGATCATTAAGAATTTCATCGATTACATTCACTTTTAATCGACAAACTAAATATAGGTTGCTGTGCGTAGCGTAGGGAGACCAAATGTCCGTTTTTCCCTGGACATGTCAATTTTCCACGTCCTGTCGTGGCCGTCCAGACTTTTTTATAAAGTGATGCAAATGTTCAGGTTTTCAGTACTGTTCATTGGGCCGTTAAACTGAGCGTCTCTCGTAGCGTCTGTGACTCAGAAGGAGCGAGACACAAACAGTGGGTCAGTCTGCAACATGCTGAAGCACAAATGTGTATTTAACGATGATTTGTACAAGAAATTCCACGCATTCTGTCCCGGTCAAAACAAGTGTGAGTCCATGTGCACAGTGTACAGAGCAGCACATATGTGTCAGTGTCCAGTGTGTCAGGGACCTCAAAGCACCAGGACACTGAAAAACATTTAAAAGTTTTTCCAGGTGAGAGTCGCTCAATGTCGATGACGAGGCCCCGCCCCCCTCCCCCCGTACGCTGTCCTGGTTTTGACAAACGCAAATCTGGTCACACTGACCTGTATTCACCTGAGTCATGTCTTTTATTCCGACAGAAATTGAACCACATCAGCGACACAAGAGCTGGAGTTTTATCTTCACTTAGTTTATGTAAATTAGTGATGTGGTTTTAAGTTTTCGTTTCTGTGAGATTTGAACAAAACTGAATTAAACACATTATAATGTCAAACAGGCTGATGTGGCTCTAGAGTCGTTACGGTTTATATGTCGTAAAGTTGAATTTATTTATGCAGATTAGTGCAGATAGTAATAATAATGAATTAATCGATAATTGATCAAGCAAAAGATGTTCATTTTGTCTTCTTATATACTTTAACTTCTTGGGTTCTTTTTTAAGACAATGCAGTAAAGTGTGTTTACCTTGTAAAGGTAAACCAATTACCTCCTTTAGGAAAACCTAAAATCCACCACATCAGACACTGTAAAAGGAACAACCACATTATGGATCAGGTCGGGGCTCGGGTCATTGGATCAGAAAACAACAAGTTCAAACGCTGGATCAAGGAGGACGGTGAAATCAGGAAACGAGGCACAGACACCATTAACCGTGATGACGGAGCGTTCCTCCTTTCACACACCTGGGACACCCTCCTCCAGAGACACCGGGCGACGGGAGGCGTGGTCAGTCTGAGCCACCTGCAGGTCCATCAGGTCTGACCACGCCCACAGGAAGTAACAACAGCTGATATACGACACGTCACCACCAACACCGGGAACAGTTCTGAAGATGCAGCAGCAGCCGAAACATGTCAACAAGGTAAACACACTTTACTGCATTGTCTTAAAAAAGAACCTAAGAAGTTAAACAATAATCGATCGTTAATTCTCCCAACGATCGATTAATGAAATTTCACCGAATGTCCATCCCTAGTGAATACGCCACTTTTTCCTCTTAAAATGCCTTGACAAGATTTAATCCAAAGAACTAAGACTTAAAAGTGTTAGAACTGCACTGAAATGGAGCAAAGGATCATGGTCTATGTAGTTCCCTCTGTCTTTTTTATTGTCTATTGCTGCACCGTAACTCTTCATTTAAACAAAGAGACTTGAAATTCGATATATTGTGATGGTCCACGATATTATTGTGAGAACTTTGACGATACGATATCACGATATTTCGGTTATTGTTACATCCTTTGTCCAAACTGTCAGGTATGAAAACAAACTCTTGTCTGAAAAAAGAATCTTATAACTGAGCTCTCAGACATGTTTGTTTTGTAAAGGTACCAGAGGAAAAAGTTTGGACAGCCCCAGATCGAGCTTTTTTTCTTTTTTTTTTTTTCAACGCTACAACACACAGTAGATCAGAAAATAACTCGGTCCTTTAAAGCGTCTTCGTAGACCGGCTCCACGCTCCTCGTTCTTCTCTCCTCCTACACTTCGCCTTTGCCCGTCATCAGGGTTTAACCACAAACCAGAGCCGGCTCCTTTTTCCCCCGAAACATCTGTGTTTCCCAAACCTCCGTCAGGACCGGACCACAGACCCAAACACGAGGCCGGGGCTTTGTGAGCGAGTCTGGGATCTGCACCGAACAAACGATAAAACAACACAAACAATATCCTCGCAAATTAAAAAGATGTGAAATGTTTACGTGGATCTTGTTTTGGTTGGTTCTGTTTCAAGTCCGTCGAGGTTTCTGGATTTGTTTTACTGTTTTCTGATTTCTGTTGGAGTTTTATATATTTCCAAATGTTTCTGTTTTCAATATAAATACAAATAAGTCCTGGTTTAGTCCTGGTTTAGTCCTGCTTTGATCAGACTTGTTTTAATCGTGTTTGAGAACTGGTTTAGTCGTGATCCAGTCTTAGTTTTAGTCTTGGTTCAGTCCTGGTTTAGTCCTGGTTCAGTTCTGGATTAGACCTGGTTCAGTTCTGGTTTTAGTCCTGATTGAGTTCTGGTTTAGACCTGGTCTGGGCCAAAGTTTAGTCCTGGTTTAGACCTGGTCTGGGCCAAAGTTTAGTCCTGGTTTAGACCTGGTCTGGGCCAAAGTTTAGTTCTGGTTTAGACCTGGTCTGGGCCTAAGTTTAGTCCTGGTTTAGACCTGGTCTGGGCCTAGGATTAGTTCTCGTTTAGACCTGGTCTGGGCCTAGGTTTAGTCCTGGTTTAGACCTGGTCTGGGCCTAAGTTTAGTTCTGGTTTAGACCTGGTCTGGACCTAAGTTTAGTCCTGGTTTAGACCTGGTCTGGGCCTAGGATTAGTTCTCGTTTAGACCTGGTCTGGGCCTAGGTTTAGTCCTGGTTTAGACCTGGTCTGGGCCTAGGATTAGTTCTCGTTTAGACCTGGTCTGGGCCTAGGTTTAGTCCTGGTTTAGACCTGGTCTGGGCCAAAGTTTAGTCCTGGTTTAGACCTGGTCTGGGCCTAAGTTTAGTTCTGGTTTAGACCTGGTCTGGACCTAAGTTTAGTCCTGGTTTAGACCTGGTCTGGGCCTAGGATTAGTTCTCGTTTAGACCTGGTCTGGGCCTAGGTTTAGTCCTGGTTTAGACCTGGTCTGGGCCTAAATTTAGTTCTGGTTTAGACCTGGTCTGGACCTAAGTTTAGTCCTGGTTTAGACCTGGTCTGGGCCTAGGTTTAGTCCTGGTTTAGACCTGGTCTGGGCCTAGATTTAGTCCTGGTTCAGTCCTGGTTTAGACCTGGTCCTGTCCTAGTTTTAGACCTGGTTAAGTTCTGGTTTAGACCTGGTCCAGTTCTAGTTTTAGACCTGGTTTAGACCTGGTCCAGTTCTAGTTTTAGACCTGGTTTAGACCTGGTCCAGTTCTAGTTTTAGTCCTGGTTTAGACCTGGTCTGGTCCTAGCTTTTGTCCTGGTTGAGTTCTAGTTTAGACCTGATGCAGTCCTTTAGTTCTGATTCAGTTCTGGTTTAGTCCTGTTTTGGCCCAGGTTTAGTCCTGGTCCAGTTCTAGTTGTAGTCCTGGTTAAGTTCTAGTTTAGTCCTGCTCCAGTCCTAGTTTTAGTCTTTAGTTCTACTTCAGTCCTTTTATTGTAATCTAGGTTTCTGGAAGTTTTTTGTTTTTTTTCCTGCTTTCAGTACAAATATATGTTCTGATTCAGTCTCGGTTCAGACCTGGTTTTAGTCCTGGTTTAGTCCTAGTTTAGTCCTGATTTTAGTTCAGAGTTGGTTTAATGTAATAATTCTAATTCTAAAGTAAAAATAATCCACTTTTGGTTTGTTTGGTTTGGAATTGTTTTTATATTTTAGCTCGAAATCGAAAAATTTACACAAAAAAATCCCAGAAATGTCATTTATTCTCTAAAAAATCTACTTCCCAGATGCATGTTTTTACAGTGTTTAAATCCGGACTTGCACTTTCCAAAACATCCGAAACGAAAATAGGAAACGGGACCAAACTCGCCACATGTTTCTGGAGAAGAGTTCTAAATCCGACTGTGGTTCAACGCAGAAAAACAACTGCTCATTTAGGTTTTAAAAGACGACAAGACGGAGGGAGCAGCTGGGCCCAGCGGGAAACCGACACAGAGCAGACGGAAATCAGATTACGTCACAGAGCAGACGGAAATCAGATTACGTCACAAAGCAGACGGAAATCAGATTACGCCACAAAGCAGACGGAAATCAGATTACGTCACAAAGCAGACGGAAATCAGATTACGTCACAAAGCAGACGGAAATCAGATTACGCCACAAAGCAGACGGAAATCAGATTATGTCACAAAGCAGACAGAAATCAGATTACGTCACAGAGCAGACGGAAATCAGATTATGTCCCAAAGAAAACGGAAATCAGATTATGCCTCAAAGCAGACGGAAATCAGATTACGCCACAAAGCAGACGGAAATCAGATCATGTCCCAAAGAAGACGGAAATCAGATTATGCCTCAAAGCAGACGGAAATCAGATTACGTCACAGAGCAGACGGAAATCAGATCATGTCACAAAGCAGACGGAAATCAGATTACGCCACAAAGCAGACGGAAATCAGATCATGTCACAAAGCAGACGGAAATCAGATTACGCCACAAAGCAGACGGAAATCAGATTACGCCACAAAGCAGACGGAAATCAGATCATGTCACAAAGCAGACGGAAATCAGATTACGCCACAAAGCAGACGGAAATCAGATTACGCCACAAAGCAGACGGAAATCAGATCACGACACAAAGCAGACGGAAATCAGATCACGCTTTTAATCAGGATTTGACGTCAAGTGGGAGTGATTGACAGGTGGACAAACCAATAAGAGAAACACGTTGGGGCGTTTCTTTCTCCTTCGCTGCGTCCAGAAATGGGACTTGACCAGGACTACACCAGGACTACACTAGACTACACCAGGACTACACCAGGACTTAACCAGGACTACACCAGGACTACACCAGGACTACCAGTAGGACTCACAGCTCTTCTCTGATTGGTCGGCGCGCAGTCTACAACTTCCGGGGTTTTTGTGAACCGTGTGTTTGTGTGTATTCTGATTCCTGACCGAGTCACTGGAGAGAAATGAAATTGAGCGGAGGCACTAGTCTGACTAACACTTTACAGCTTAGTTATGTCAAATTTTCTATGTCCATCCATTTTTTTTCGCTTTTCCAGTGTCGGGTCAGGGGGGCATCAGTCTCAGCAGGGACTCCCAGACTTCCCTCACCCCAGACACTTCCTCCAGGGGATCCCGAGGTGTTCCCAGGCCAGTCCAGAGACATAGTTCCTCCAGTGTCTTCCCCACAATGTCCACAATATCTCCCGAAGAAGGCACCCAGGAGGCATCAGAACAGATGCTCGAGCCTCAGCTGCTCCTCTCGACGCGGAGCAGCGGCTCTACTCCGAGCTCCTCCCTCTGCCTCTATGTGAGCGCCCAGACGCCCTGTGGAGGAAACTCATTTGTGCCTCTTGTATCCGTGATCTTGTTCTTTCAAACGTTACCCAGAGCTCATGACCAGAGGCGAGGGGAGGAACAGACACTGACGGTAAATCGAGACTCAGCTCCTTCTTCACCACAACGGCCGATACAGCGACCGCATCACTGCCGACGCTGCACCTGTCCACCTGTCAATCTCACGCTCCGTCCTCCCCTCACTCCAGAACAAGACCCCGAGATACTTGAACTCCTCCACGTGAGGCAGAGACTCTCCACCCACTTTAAAAACGTGACTTGTTACTCCACTTCTGCCTCGGGAGCTCAAATCGACGGGACGAGATCGATCAGTGACGTTAGGAAAAGTAAGGAAAGGAGTGATTATTCTTCCTTTCATAGTTCCTTCAGCGTAGGAAAAATAATAATAATAAATTGTACGAGTTCTACACTGCAGCAGATTATTCATTAAAATCTGAAAGTTCGAGTGGAGCTCAAGTCACAGAAGGAAAAGAGGAAAAAGAAATGAACCCGGAGAAGAGAAAGAGTCGGTCTTTAAGTGAGGTTTATGTTCAGCCTGGAGAATGTTTCCTCTGTGTGAACGACAGAGTCTGATTTCACTATAAATGTCACCGGAACGATCATGTGACCAGACCAGGACTAAACCAGGACTAAACCAGGACTAAAACAGGACTAAAACAGGACTAAAGCAGGACTAAAACAGGACTAAAGCAGGACTAAAACAGGACTAAAAACAGGACTAAAGCAGGACTGAACCAGGACTGATCCCAGGACTAAATCAGGACTAAAACAGGACTAAAACAGGACTAAAACAGGACTAAAACAAGACTAAAACAGGACTAAAACAGGACTAAAACAGGACTAAAGCAGGACTGAAACCGGGACTGAACCAGGACTAAAACAGGACTAAAACAGGACTAAAACAAAAAAGGACTAAAACAGGACTAAAACAAGACTAAAACAGGACTAAAACAAAACAGGACTAAAACAGGACTAAAAACAGGACTAAACAAAACTAAAACAGGACTAAAACAGGACTAAAACAGGACTAAAGCAGGACTGAACCAGGACTGAACCAGGACTAAAACAGGACTAAAACAGGACTAAAACAAGACTAAACCGGGACTAAAACAGGACTGAACCAGGACTAAAACAAGACTAAACCAGGACTAAAGCAGGACTAAAACAAGACCGGACCAGGACTAAAACAGGACTGAACCAGGACTAAAACAAGACTGGACCAGGACTAAAACAGGACTAAAACAAGACTAGACCAGTACTAAAACAGGACTAAATCACGACTAAAGCAGGACTTAACCAAGACTAAAACAGGACTAAAACAAGACTAAACCAGGACTAAACCAGGACTAAACCAGGACTAAAACAGGACTAAAACAAGACTAAACCAGGACTAAACCAGGACTAAACCTGGACTAAAACAGGACTAAAACAGGACTAAAACAGGACTAAACCAGGACTAAACCAGGACT
>NW_026571047.1:33393469-33411535 GCF_026225935.1 Boleophthalmus pectinirostris
TTTAGTTCAGTAAAGATCTGCAATTCCAGTTTGTTTTGTCAGATTTTTTTTTTTTAAACACCGTTGAATTTCTCACTTTGAATTTTTTTTTAACTCTGAGAAAAGATTTTTGATTTATTTTTATTCTGGATTTTAGCTGCTGAAATTTAAAGTGTATTTTCAAAGCGTTTAAAATTCAAAATAATAATAAAAAAGAAAAAGCTACAGCGCACTTTTGACTGTGTTAGTGGCGCCATCTTCTGGTAGATTGTTGTCATTACAACTTAGAGCCAAATAATAATAATAATAATATAATAATATAATAATAATAATAATAATAATAATATTATTATTATTATTTTTTTTTATTATTATTATTATTATTATTATTATTATTATTATTATTATTATTATTATTATTTATTTATTTATTTTCGTGACGTTTGTGGACTTCCTGTTTACTTAATCCAAACAGGATTAAACCAGGACTAAAACAAAACTGAACCAGGACTAAAGCAGTACTGAACCAGGACTGATCCCAGACTGAATTAGAACTGAACCAGGACTAAACCAGGTCTAACACAGGACTATAAGAGGACTAAATCAGGACTAAAGCAGGACTTGACCAGGACTAAACCAGGTCTAAAACAGAACTGAACCAGGTCTAAATCAGGACTAAACCAGGACTAAAACAGGACTAAAACAGGACTAAAGCAGGACTAAAGCAGGACTGGACCAGGACTAAACCAGGACTAAAACAGAACTGAACCAGGTCTAAACCAGGACTAAAGCAGGACTAAACCAGGACTTAAACAGGACTAAATCAGGACTGGACCAGGACAAAAACAGGACTAAAGCAGGACTGGACCAGGTCTAAACCAGGACTAACACAGGACTAAAGCAGGAGTAAACATCTTAGAGCCACATTGGACAAAACTGTTAATTTAATCGCAAACAGAGACATAATAATAATAATAATAATAATAATAATAATAATAATAATAATAATAATAATAATAATAATAATAATAATACATTTTTGTCGTGACGTTTTTGTCGTACTTCCTGTTTACTTAAACAAAACTGAAAGTAACGTCAGATCTGCAGAGCGGCGCCTGGAGCGTAAGTTTAGCTCGTTTTTTCATCGTTAAAATACTAAATGTATGTCACGTGCATTGAAAAGAATCCGTAAAATGTATTTATCTGCACAAAACTGAAGAGCGAGTGCAACGTTTTTTGTCACGTGGACCAATCAGAACCTCGCTACTGATTTTGAAAGAACCGCGTAAAGACGTAACAAATCCTCGCGTTGAACCGTGTAAAAGGTGAAAAAACACGCGCATCTATCATAAAAATAATAATAATATAATATAATAATAGTGAAAAGAGCGTGTAATATTGTGCATTCTTGTGTTAGTCGTGATTTGAGACATTTCTGTTGCTGCGTTGTGTTATTGTCATTTGCAAACACGTTTTTTTTTGTATTTTGGTGAAACAAATGATAATTTATGCTCCTCTTTAGTGTTGGCGGGATCAGATTTGTCAAAAATTGTGATAGTCCTGGTTTAGATCTGATGTAGTCCTGGTTTAATCAGAGTTTAGACCTGGTTAAGATCCGATTTTCTTTGTGTTTTTGTCATTTTAAAGCTGCTTTTCTGTATTTTACATCAACAAACGACAATGTCTGCCTCTCTTTACTGTTGGCAGGTGTAAAATTGGTCCAAAATAGTGACACCTGGGACATTTCTTGTATAAAACTGGGACAAATCAGTGGTTTTGTATAAATCTGCTGGGGTTTTAGTATTTTTTAGTATCAAAACTTTGAAATCTGTGTTTGTGTTTCTCTCGGAGGTAGAACATGGACGACAGAGACGAAGAAAACAAAGAGAACTCTGAGTTCCGCTCGGCTCCAGGACGCAGTCAGAGACGCCGCTCTCAGTCTCTGTGAGTGAAACCAGCCTCCACAAAAACTCTGTACAAGACAAGTTTGTGTTTAGTCAATATTGTAGTGAAATGATCTGTCCATGCAGCAAGATCATTTTAAAATAACTTGTCAAGTAAAAAGAAACGACCTCTAGACGAGCATGAAACATCTCATGACTCGTACGTAGATAATAAATCTGAAAACAAGATGAATAACCTTGATATAAGTTTTAAAATCAAAACAAAACCATATCTAGATCAATTAAAATGACTTAAATTAAGAACATTTTACGTAATTTAAATAGATTCAACTTGAAATTATCTCCCAGTGGAATAAGACCTCGTTTACACGTACACAGGTATTTTTAAAAACAGAGACATTTCCCTTTCCCATTTGTTCACATCTTTTACACACAAACGTCGAATTCACTTCTGAAAACGAGGCGACGTTTACACAGAGTATGTTGAGAAAGTCAATATTTCCCTCCCTCTGTTTTCCAAAATAACATCGTACACACAACATCGTTTTTACAAAAGTTGTTGTTTACATCGACCTGCATAAATCCTCCATCGAGCGCTGACAGAACTGCACCAAACCTCTGGGCGGCGTCTGGATCAGATTCAAACCTGTAGCTTTTATTTCATTACAGTTTTACTCACAAACACCTTGAAAAACAGCGTGCATTAGTGAGCGGCTCGCCTCTCCACAGATCTGATAAAGAAGTGGTAAAATCACTGAGCTCTGAGTCTCATTGGTCTGTGGACATGGATATGAAACATCTGCTGTGTCGAGGAGAAAATTCAGTTTGTCGACTGGACAAAAGTTAGTTTGGTTGAAGATGTTTTGCAGCTCATCCAAACTGCTTCTTCAGTTCCTCAGAGCTGAAGAATCTTCGACATGGATTCTACCTGGACGACTGAGGCTTTCTTCACACATTCATCAGCTGTGTGCAAATACAAACCCATGAAAAGTGTTTCAGCAGAAGAAACACAAAGACGGCTGCTCTGATGCTTCATCATCATCATCATCATCATCATCAGAGCAAAAGGGAAACATTGGCACTTTTGGCGTCAGTTCCTAAAACTCTGTTTATCACTTTACACACAAACAACAAATCAGAGTTTTCCAGAATCTGCAGTCTAGACAGAGTTTTTAGAAAGATTCGGGCCGTTTACACGAACACATTTGACTTTGTTTGTTCCATCAGCAAATTCTCCTCTGAAAACAAATCTTTCAAAAACTCCAGCTGTGGAGATTCTGGAAAACTACGGTTTTGTGTTTGTGTTAAAGTGAGATAAACGGAGTTTTAGGAGCTGAAGCACCAAAAGTGTGACCAGTGTTTCCCTTTAACTCTGATGATGATGATGATGATGAAGCATCAGAGCAGCCGTCACATTTCTTCTGCTGAAACTCTTTTCATGTGTTTCATTTGCACACAGCTGATGTTTCATATCCATGACCAGAAACCACTGGCCTCAGATCTGTGGAGAGGCGAGCCGCTCACTAATGCACGTTGTTTTTCAAGGTGTTTGTGAGTAAAACTGTAATGAAATAAAAGCTACAGGTTTGAATCTGATCCAGACGCCGCCCAGAGTCTCGGTGTAGTTATGTCGGCGCTCGATGGAGGATTTATGCAGGTCGATGTAAACAAAAAGTTTTTTGAAAACGATGTTGTGTGTACGATGTTATTTTGGAAAACGGACAGAGGGAAATATTTGTTTCTCAACAAACCTGACTCTGTGTAAACGTGTTCTTCTTAAGTCAAGCAACATTCAGTTTTGTTTCTTATTTTACGTTGTTAAAAAAGTTGTTGTTTTTCTTACTTTAAATGCAGCAAGATGCATTTTCATATTTTAAGTATAAAAAGTCTTGTTCCATTGGCAGAAATTTACTCAAATCATGGTAAAACTTTCTTTCTTCAAGTCATTTTAACTCGGCTAGATTCTGTTTTTATGCCGTCCTGTCCTCGTATCCAAAACCAGTGATTTATCCCAGTTTTCTACAAGAAATGTTGCAGGTGTCCTTATTTTGGACCAGTCTGACCCTGCCAACAGTAAAGCGAGGCATAAACTGTCAGAAAAACTGGTTAAAAATCACCAAAACCACAAAGAAAATGTGACTATAGTGACTCACATGTTAAAGTCTCACAGGCCTCAGACAGAGCAGTGCCTCCAGTTAGCATCACAGACCTCGGGGAATGTTGATGTCAAAATTGTAAACGGAGGTTTCAGATTTCCTCTCGTCTGTTTCAGGCGTGAGTCTGTGGGAGGGTCCAGGTCGGAGCTCAGAGGAGACACCAGGAGGAGCTCTTCCATGATGACGCCTCCTTTCCTGCGTCTGCGTCCACGAGAGTAAGAAGAAGCTCAAAACGCTCTGTCCCACCTCGTGATGTCATGAAGTGGGAATTTTCAACTGAACAGCTCCTTCTACCTTAACTCCAGAGCTGAAATGATCCAAATGACTTTAGTGAAGGTGTGTGGAGTTTAAAAACACAGTGGAGCACTTCCTGTATCACCACATGACATCACGAGGTGGAACAGAGCGTTTTCTGTTTGAGAGAAGAACTCAGTGTAAATGTGCAGGTTTGTGAGTGAAACATTAGATCACAGATCAGAACACGGATCCTTTAAGGATTAAATCACGACAAATAAAGTGAATAAAGATGCTGACAGTTTAAAAATGTTATAAATATGAATCATTATTATTTGAATATTATTGATAATCATAGTAATAATATTCTGCTGTTTGTTTTGGTCACAGAGGTGAGTCTCCTGAGCGCTCCAGAGGTCACTCCAAAGACAACAGAAGAAGTCGGTCCAGAGAAGAACCAAAGACCCTCTGTCCCTCAGACAAATCTGCACAACAGTGAGTGAAGAGGAGAAACTCACAAGTTTAACATCAGTGTCTCGTGTTTCATCATGTTTCTTTTTCAGTAAAGTGTTTCAGGACTGTGAGGGAAACTCAGAGTCTCACACTGAGATTCAGTTTCCAGAGCTCAGCCCAGACTCTGTGAAGAACAGTCCTGACGGCTCCGTTAGCCCGTGTCTCCTGTAAGTAAAACATTTTCTAATGATTATTAGTTATGTTTTGTGAAAAGAGACGAGGAGAGTTTCAGACTCTGGTTTTAATAAATAACTTAAACAGAACAGAACTGTGTAGTTGAAAACATTTAAGAAACAACATCCACCAACGTCCCAACTTCCTGTTTAGTCCTTTCACAAAAAAACACTTTTTATGTGTCATACTGATACAGTAAAGAGTCATCTCTATCTTTATAGAACCTCACAAACACAGTTTATTTATCTCAGAGAATTTCTGCTTTAGTTCATGTCTATGTTCATTTAAAGTGCAGGAAACGTGCAGAGACTCACCCCAACACAGACAGAAACTGAACTCTTGTTCTGTTCAACTCTTGTTCTGTTCAACTCTTGTTCTGTTCAACTCTTGTTCTGTTCAACTCTTGTTCTGTTCAACTCTTGTTTGTTAAACTCTTGTTCTGTTCAACTCTTGTTCTGTTCAACTCTTGTTCTGTTCAACTCTTTTCTGTTCAACTCTTGTTCTGTTCAACTCTCTCTGTTCTGTTCTGTTCTGTTAAACTCTTGTTCTGTTCAACTCTTGTTCTGTTAACTCTTGTTCTGTTCAAACTCTTGTTCTGTTCTGTTCAAACTCTTGTTCTGTTCTGTTAAACTCTTGTTCTGTTCCTCTTGTTCTGTTAACTCTTGTTCTGTTCAACTCTTGTTCACTCTTGTTCTGTTCAACTGTTCTAACTCTTGTTCTGTTCAACTCTTGTTCTGTTAACTCTTGTTCTGTTAAACTCTTTCTGTTCTGTTCTGTTCAACTCTTGTTCTGTTCAACTCTTGTTCTGTTAAACTCTTGTTCTGTTAAACTCTTGTGTTCTGAGAGTTTCTTTGGTGATCTTTTCAGACACAGTCCTGGTCCTGGTCACTTCTGTGTTTGGTGTGGATCTGATCCAAACTCCTCCAACGGGAACAGAAAGAAGAACCACACCACACCAGAGCACAAAGTAAGACTCATGCCAAACACACTGTTACCCCTTTAAAGCTACAGTATGTCACTTTCTGGAGGTGACACATCATCTGGAAACAAGTTTTTCAGTGCTAAACACAACTAAAATGCTTTTATTAAGTAGTTTTTTGAAAACTATAATAAAGTTCCATAGTGTGGCTTTAAATATGAAATGCTGCAGTTAACTACAAAACTATAATAGTTCTCACACAGTAACGTTAGAATTGAAACACCAGTCTAGTCTGAAAACCAGTGAAAGTGAAGCCAACATCACATCAACATCTGAACCAAACATCTGTTGTGTTTGTGTTTTTATTGAGTTTGTTTCCTTCTAAAACAAATGTTGTGTTTTTCAGGAGGATCCAAAACACAGAAGAAGAGCTCTGAGGTTCAATAGGATTTGACTCTGGAGGCAGGAGCTCGTCACTTCTGGAGACGGTTCTGGACCTGGGGTTTTCTCTCCGTCGTCTGATGTTGTTTAAAGACAGATTGTTATAGCTTCATTGGGCCGATATTTGGCCTTTTTAGCGTATCAGATATCGGCCTTAAATCTCCAGCACAGGTCGATATTTTGTTTTGGTCGATCTGCTGCCTCATAATACACACAAAGCTTTTACTGTATTTTAACACTTTAATACTTTATAATAATAAAACAACATGTGGTTTGTTGGTGTATTTTAGAACACTACGGGATCTGAGGAGAGGGACTAGAATGTGTTTTTCCATTACAGTTTCACATAGTCTGGCCCTAAAGACTGTCAGAAGTATCGAAAATCAGAGTCTAATCGATATTAAAATTAGTAAGTAGTAAAATTATGAACTCGCATAACAACTGACACATGTTTTTTTTATATAGTTTATCAATAAAGACCTTTATCCATTGAAATCTCACTTTGTCTGTCTGATTTTGCCCACTAGATGTCACTGTGAACTCATAGAAAACACAATAGTCTTTCATTCTCCAGCTGCAGTCATTTATTGAACCGGTGGATTGTAACAGGTGCCTCATTTTACATTTTAAAATCCCATATTACACACAAAAAATTCTATAATATATACTATAATAACTTAGTTTGATCTTTCTAAATCACCTGCCTTAGAAGCTATTGAAAAGAAATACTGATTTTCAAGAGAAAAAAATTCCACAAAGGGTTAACTTGGAAAACCAAACGGTGTGCGTGACACCTGAGGACGAGGACTATTATAATAATTTAACTTGACCTGGAAGATATCGAAAAAAAAAAAACTGCATTAATTAATCAACCCTCAAAATACATAAAAATATCAAATGTTTTATAAAACATACGTGCACAACCCCCTTTCTGTTTTCTGTTTGATTATTTCAATTGATTTTATTTATTTTTTTAAGTAAACTCCACTCACTACAAGAGACATTTATTGCTGGTCCCTAAACAGCTCCCCGCGCGGTGATCGAGTGCGCGGGGCACAGACCGCGGGACCTGCTCCTCTTGATACGGAAGCAAAATCTAATGTACAACATGAAACATAAACCTGACTTCACCGCGGTCTTTAATACACTTTAAAACTTAGTTCGTTTTTTAACCTCTGTCGACTTTTAAAGAGTGTTTCACAGGATCACTGCACGTGCTTTTAACACTTTTATATCTTTAATCTGCAAGTGTTTCAGGTAAATAAAACGTGTAGTGAGCTCCACTTGGGACTGATTAAAACCAGCTCACACAGAACAGGCCTGTGTTCTGATTCTGTGGTGATGAACCGAGACACTGCGACGGATTCATCTGAGCCTCGCTCCACTCGCTCCACACGTGGACTGTGAACCAGAGGTGAGATCGGGCCTAAAAAATCCAGCCCGACCCGACCCGGCCCACGGGTATTAAAACCCGACCCGGCCCGAGCCCGACCAATTAACTTGATTTGCAGGCCCGAGCCCGAAGCAAACCCGAAATGTCATATTTTATTTGTGACTCGGGAGGAGGAGCAGTGCTCAGCGTCGAGGTGTCAGTCTTTTTGCTCTCGTATGAAAGCAAAGCGCCACATTGACACATTCAGCGAAGCCAACGCAAGTTTCTGTAGCATTTTCAACAATCAATTTGAAGCTTTTCCACACCTCACTCTTACCGGTGCGTGTTTGTCTTTTCAGTTCTCCTGCCTTTAGTTTAACTTCTTGCTCCTCCATATTGGGGACACCAGGTCAAAATAGATGCAGACTTGCGGAGGGGAAGATGATTAAATGAAGAGGGGGCGTTCACGTGCGCAGAGCTCTGGCTCTGCCGATCCTGTTTAGTAGTTAAATAGCAATTACATTACATTACTTCTCTGTTTTATCCATATTATTTATTTTATAACAAGTATTCCTTAGTTTAGTATCCACACATCGTTTTAGCATACATTTTATAAACATATATTTATTTGAACTCGGTCTTAAGATCTTACCTCTACTGTGAAATACTGTCTAGACCAAGGATCTCAAACTCAAATTACCTGGGGGCAGTGTTGTGCATGAACGTGTTCAATGAACGCGGTCAGCTTCTCCTGGAGGCAGCCTGAACAGAGGATGTTAAGAAAGAGGCTTGGAGAGTTAGAACAGTTGTCAGACATGTCTCTTTATTGGTTCAGGCAGGTGCAGGTCTCAAGAGTCAAGTTGATTCAGCATGATTTGCCTACGCGGCGTCTCAGTGCGTCAGTCGTCCCTCAACAACGCAGTCGACGTTCCCCCACTGATGCACAGAAAAACTGGGTGCCTTTTATAGCAGCATAACTGTTGAGTTCACATCTTCATGGAAACACACACAGCAGTTTTATCCCAACACGTGTCCCATAACAGACTGGAAGATGCTAAAGGTTGGAGACACACCCCTTATCTGTCCCATATACATCCACAGTCCATATGACATCATATCCCAACCCCACTGACATACACAGCATGTTATTGTACACAGGGATTCAGTATAGGGCGAATTAACATATGAATGAAACTTTAAAAACACAGGGAAGAAGCCCACAACGCAACACTTCTGTAAATCAAGAACTTGAACGTTCAAATTATGTGTGATGAACGACGTACGTCACTGTTGAGGTTCAGTTAAACGTCGGAATTTGACGAGTGACGATCTGCTCGCACTTCACCTCGCGAAACCACAGCCGCGTGTCAACGCGAAGGCGACTCCACCGGCAGCTTTAACGGAACGTACGGGCTCTTGTGTCTCTCAATGGGAAAGTCAATCAAACTTGACTGGGCGCGTTTAGCTGCTTGTATTTACCTTCTGTACAGACTCACCACGGCAAACGCA
Organism: Boleophthalmus pectinirostris; assembly: GCF_026225935.1. Taxonomy (NCBI): domain Eukaryota; kingdom Metazoa; phylum Chordata; class Actinopteri; order Gobiiformes; family Gobiidae; genus Boleophthalmus; species Boleophthalmus pectinirostris. The sequence goes on from NW_026571047.1 coordinate 33,402,671, forward strand.
AGGATTTCAAAATAAAATTTCAAAGCACAAATGAACAGTGTATGTGGATCTGGGCTCTTTCACATGATCCACAACTGCCCAGGGAGACAATGTGCTGATGGTAAATGCACAAACACAACAATAGATACATGTTCTCTGTGGATTTTGACGGGGACGCTCGTGTAGAGCATCAAAAAATAGGATGGATCCTATTTTCTGAAATCTACACGCACAGGACGTGCTGCTCCACGCGCGTATTATTTTACTTGGTACATATGTCAGTAACGCGCGTCACAATGCTTTTTTAACCTGGATTGAAATGGTGGGTTTTTCGTTTTTCTTCATACAAATTTGCTAAAATCACCGCGATATCAGCAGCGGTGAAACGCCGGAGGTTCGCCCGCGTAGACCGTGATCCTGAGCGAAAGGACCGACGCAGAAGTCCGCGCTCCACCGAGATAAACGCAGCTGACGCCCGATCGCACTCGGGGTTCACTCAGGGGCGGTCCGAGATTCCAAGTTCTAGTCCAGGATTAGCCCTGGTTTAGTCCTGGTTCAGTTCTGGTTTAGACCTGGTTCAGTCCATATATGGTTCAGCATCTTAACAGTTCTTTTGGTGAGATTAAATTAAAAGTGCTGCAATAGTCATATAATGTTTTACATTTTAAATACAGTCATATTGTAATGTAACAAATGACTTAGAAATGACAGTAACAAGTCATAAAAAACACATTACAGTTTTAAAGTCACTTGTCCAACAGTGGATCTTGTAAAGTTGTTGTAAACTAGAAGTCAGTTTGAAAAATAAAAGCAGCCTTTCATTTACTACGAAAGAGCATTGTAGTCAGTGTGGGTTGTTTTTACGAGATTTTTTTTTTTCTGGAGGGGGGAAAATATATAGCAAAAAATATCCGCCGCGGATCCGGGCTTATTTTGACGGATCCGCGGCGGAGGCGCGGCTGATCCGCTGCGTATCTCGCGGATCCGCCCGGGACCCGTTTTGGATCCGCTTTCAGAACCGGGTTATCTGCCGCGGATCTGTTTATTGTGTCGTTAGGAGCCTAAATATGGTTAAATATTTAATACTGATCCACTTCCTACTGACCTAAATACACCAGCAGCATTTGCATTGTAATTGTACATAAACCTTTTACAGCAAGTATTAAAACTAGGATATAAAGGCTTAAATTTAAAAACATAAACTTAAACAATTTCAAAGTTGGATCAGTGATATCCTATCACTAAATCTCATTAGTTAAGAAAAAAAGAAACTTTTTTTTTTTTACATTGTAAACAATATTTATTTAAATCATTAATTAGAAATCTTAGGACATGAATAATTATTATTAATGTTATAGGACTTATATACCCTTTGAGTTAACCAATGCTTCACACACGCGTATGCACACACATACACACACACATACACACACGCACGCATATACACACACAGACACGCACACACACACAGACACGCACATAAGGTTCACACTGTCACCAATCCCTGTCATCTTTGTTCCTTTTTGTATGTAATGTCTGTCTTGTATCTTGTATGTCGTTTGGTTCCTATTTGTTGTAATCTATGTAGTTTGCAAATAAAAATTATTAAAAAAAAAAAAAAAAAAAAAAAAAAAAAGTTGTGCTTTTTATTACGTTACGTTATTGTATTATGGCACGTTGCGTTAAATTATTGTATTAAGGCACTGACATGATGCACTTTAGTCTCAACTCAACAGTCAACACTCTAGTCTACACAAATAATAATTATCTGTGGTTAAAAACACAACCAGATCAGACACCGGTGTCACCGTCGCTCCACAGCCGAAGGCAGAGCGCCGAGAGCGGCGTCCAGCCAGAACCGAGCCCGTTAGACACGACCAATGATCACGGAGCAGAATTACATTTCTGTGATCGTAAAAATATACAAGAATATAAGTAGCGTTATATAAAAATAGTATTTAGACTGGGATCTACCTCAAGAGATGGAGTTATCTGTTAGAGAATTTTTATGTTATAAGCATTTCTCATGTAAAGGTAATCATGATGTTGTATAAGTTATCAACATTGGCTTTTTGTTTTACTTTACCACCTGGAGTGTGAAACCTGTGTATAATGGGGCTGTGTCAGTGGAAGCTTGTCAGTCATGAGACACATGTGAACAAAAGGTACTGTATTCAAAGTGACCTACTGTATGATAATTGTGATGCTCTACAATAAAAGGCCGATGGAGAGAAGAGAGCTTCAGTTAGGATGAGACAGCAGCTCTCTCCTACTCCTCGCACAAGTAAAACCAACCACTGTGTCCCTGGGGTGTTCTTTAATATTTGAGGTCGGGGTCAATTCCCTGACATAAGTTGGTCCTTCGAGACGCATCGCAACGCCATTCCATGGAGGGTGATCGACTGAAGTCTGTGCACAGCCGGGGTGACCAGTCCAGCCTCGAGTAAGACCACTTTTCTACGTGGCCGGTCCACGGCGATCATCCTCCACTGGAGCAGCCGACGCGATCCGAACGAAGAACTCCAGAGCGACACGAGTGAGTAGAGAAATTCTTCATTCTGTATGAGACCAGGACCAGGTCAAAAGGACCCTGTTAGATAAGGAAATCTAACTAAAACAAAGTAGGAAGTCATCCATGAGACCAGAATAGGTCAAAAGGAGGAGTTAGGATGACTAACTGGATGACAGTCATCCATATAAAACCAGAATAGGTCAAAAGGAGGAGTTAGGATGACTAACTGGATGACAGTCATCCATATAAAACCAGAATAGGTCAAAAGGAGGAGTTAGGATGACTAACTGGATGACAGTCATCCATATAAAACCAGAATAGTTCAAAAGGAGGAGTTAGGATGACTAACTGGATGACAGTCACCCATATAAAACCAGAATAGTTCAAAAGGAGGAGTTAGGATGACTAACTGGATGACAGTCACCCATATGAGACCAGAATAGTTCAAAAGGAGGAGTTAGGATGACTAACTGGATGACAGTCATCCATATAAAACCAGAATAGTTCAAAAGGAGGAGTTAGGATGAATAACTGGATGACAGTCATCCATATAAAACCAGAATAGTTCAAAAGGAGGAGTTAGGATGACTAACTGGATGACAGTCATCCACATAAAACCAGAATAGTTCAAAAGGAGGAGTTAGGATGACTAACTGGATGACAGTCATCCACATAAAACCAGAATAGTTCAAAAGGAGGAGTTAGGATGACTAACTGGATGACAGTCATCCATATGGGACCAGAGTACGTCAAAAGGAGGAGTTAGGATGAATAACTGGATGACTCACCCGATTTGTTTGTATGAGACCCGAGCCAGGTCAAAAGGACGTGGTTAGAATAAAGCAGCTTTCTAACTGAATGAAGTAGGTCGACCAAGTAGATAAAAACCTAGGGAAGACTAAAGACTAAACAGACCTTTTTGGACTATTTTTTTTTCTTACTAACTCACCATAGTGTCTACAAACGGAAGACTAAAACCTTATAATAGCGGTGAGTTATACACCCAGTCAAAAACCGCCAGGGGGCGCTCTCCCTCGGGTAGAAGCTTGTTTTTGACGTTATTATAAGGGCATTTGTTCTCACGTCGGCACATATCTGAAACTAACATAGACGAAAAATTAGCACGTAAAAAAAAAAAAAAACTGGAGGAGAAAATAGCAACAAAAAAACCCCCAAAGTGAACTGGTTAAAGAGATGGAAAGAATTTCCAGGAAGCATGAAATACCTAGACAAATAGGAAAAGAGATATCATTTCAAGCCTTCACTAGATAAAGTCCCAATTGATGAATTGATAAATCAGCTATTGATACACGACAAGCAGAAAATCAGAAGTGGGGAGAAAAGGCGCAACAGCCCAGCACCCTCCCCCTACTGCGCCTCGATTAGTACGAAAAGAGAGTAAAATAACAGAGACAGAGGCAATTGTTCTAGTTAAAAAAACAAACAAACAAACAAAAAACTGAGCCCTCAATAGGCTGGAGGCTAGTGAAAGATCTAAGAGCAGATCCGAAGTAAAATACTTAGGACATAACTTAAACGCTCAAGGGAGAATTGCTCTGATAGGAAGTTAGCAATACAAAAAAAAAAAAAAATCCAAAACCTATCACTAACAAATGATGGCTTTGATGAATCACAAAGTAATCAGTGGACCTCTACCCAACACAGGCCTAAGGAAGAGGGACAAATTTACCCAACTGCTTCAGCTAAAAAATGAATACTGCATGTTAAAAAATATCTGCAAGAGAAGTTTTGACTATGCTTTATGTAACGTTAATTTCGAGGCCAGGCTAAGGGTGTTAAAATAGGAAACATAAAAAGTTCATTAAAAAAAGGAGTACAGGTTATAATAACAACCAGCAGTCAAAAATGTTGATTATTATAAATGTATTAAAAGTAAAATGAGAAGCAAAGATAAATTATGAGCGAATAAAGTACAAAAGTTAAAGTAACAAATAAATAAATAAATAAAGTAGAGTCTATGAATGAAAGTAGTTAATTTTCGTTGGTTTATTATAAACTACAGATTGAAGACAGTTTGTATAAATCCAAGGTTAAATAATACAAAACAAATAGTCTGTCCCACCGCACAGACTCTTAGCTCATTATCTGGAAGTTTGTTGAGTTGAGGTTGTTTTTCAAATCACAGAATCAGTCCATAGGAAATCTGACCTAGGAAGTCAAAAACACAAATAAGTATATTGTTCAAAATAATTACCTTTGTTACTTTAATATGAACACTGTGAACGAATTAAATCAAGAGTATGTGTAACATGCATAATTAATTATATACATTATACCTGGTTTTAGTGCCATAACTCTGTATAATTTCCTATGCATAATTAATTATTCATCCTAATATTGATCCAAAGTTCAGTTGAATTAAGTAAACTATGTGTAAATAAATAATTTGCTATAGCATTCAAAAATGAAGTCCCGTTATTAAAGATAAGTGCATTTAGTTTGTATTCATCAAAATGTCAATTCCAAATACTGGTCAAAAATATCCAGGCAGAGATCATAGTTAGCTCAAGTTTATAAATGAAAATGTTGCATAACAAACAAACTATAGAGAAGTTAAAAGGTAGTTAAAGGAGTAATTGAAGATTTTGTTAAATAAAACATGCTAGCGACACTTTACACCGTCGAAATTGAATATAGGAGTTATTCGTATAATGGAAAAAGACTCACCTTAACAGGAAAGTTGAAATACGCCGTTATTTAGAAATTCCAGAACTTTTGTTTAGAGGTTTACTGACAAAACACATGAGCCGCAGCGGAGAGCGAGGGCAAGTAAAGCGCGTGGACCTAAAGGAAGGGAAAAGCATGGCAGCAGAACAGGAAGTAGACCGGCAAAATAAAGTCGCCAAAATAAAAGTCCGCTAAAATAAAAGTCTGTATTAGATACGAGTCACGTTTAATCGCCGTTATTTCGGTCCCTTGTGATTTTAGATAAAACACTAAACTATTGCTAAAATGTTAAAGGAACCGTATTTTTGATTTGTTTGAAAATGTTCTGTTAAATTGTATTCAAGTGATAGAGTAACTTTAACCAAGGTTGTATTGGCTTGTTTTCATAATGATAACCTGGTATTATTAATTTAGTACTGATTAAAATTGCTTGTAGCTTTTATATATTATTTATGGTTTAAATAAACGTGATATTGTTGAAGAATTTCAAACAATGTAGTTAATGGGTTGAAGAGAAGCTTTGAGTAGTCTTAAAGCAACATTTAGTTTATTTAATTACTTTGAAATTAATTGACATTATTACTTTGAATTTAGTAATAACCCACTGTGGGCAGGACAAATAAGGACCTACTAAAATCTGAAAAAATAGCCTTCAAATTTGTCAGCACAGGCAGCAGAGTTAATAGAGCTGATACAAAAGGTATTTTGCAAATAATGTAAGAGCAAGCAAATACATCTGAAAGGTTGACTTGGTGGAGAAACGGTGCAGAAATCAGAGATCAAAGAAATATGGGGAACCAAAATCGATGTTTAAATGAGCATGAGCCATGAAGTATATCATGTCTCAACAGGAGGGATAGTGGCACTAGTAGAAATGCAATAGGATTCAATACCTAATGTTTAATCTGCGTACAGGGCCAAATTAGGCCAAAAAGAGGCCGTTTCCCACCAGCTTACCCCTTTCAGACCATATATATGGATTTTATATGTTTTTCAAAACTGACTGAAATATTGCCCATAGCTAAGCCTGATGCAATCAAGGTGGCAGAAGGCCTATGTAAACTATTCCCACCTTTGTTATACCAGAAATCATTAGAAGTGATAATGGGACGCATTTTGTGAATAATGTCATAGACTGGGAGAGCATCTAAAAATAGTATAAAAATAGTATAAAATAAATAAATCTAAAGAGACATTGCACTTAGACCCCAATCGGCTGGACTCATGAAAACGCACTACTGGGACAGTAAGAACAAACTAATGAAAGCCATGAAGTAAAGGGAATACACCGGACTCTGTACCTGACCTGGCTCAGTACATGAGGGAGACATTGCAACGGAAATGCTGGGCCAGTGATCGAGGACCACACCGCGTGTTGCTGACCACTCCCACCACTGTTAAGGTCGAAGGGAGGAACGGGTGGATTCATCTGAGTCACTGTAAATCCAGGAACCTCGATGACGCATAAGAGAGACCTCTGCTTCTTGGGCACTGCAGCATGGTCAGACACCTGGTCACGTGAGTGACTGTATTCAACAATCAGCCTGGTATTGGGCGCAGCCTTGAATCCCAGCCTGCGGAGCCACAGCCTCAGAGAGAGGACAACAAAGAAGTATGGTTACAATGTAAAAGTGATGCTCTCCTGAGGGGTTTTTGAAAATTTAAGAAATTTGGGTTTAGATGCAGGTCTAGGCGGATATATAGACACGCTAATTTATTGCAACGACACGCTCACTTCCATAAGGAAAGGCAAATATAGCATGCAACAACACCAGGAGGGGCTTTTAACTTGTAACGAAAACTTTGATACCACATCATGGGAAAAAAATGATACTAGAGGAGAACACACTCTCACCTCACGGTAAATTTAGATTTTAGGGGTCATGTAAAAACGTCGTCTTGTCCATTTTTACATCACTGTTTATTGGTATAAGTGTTTTTGTGTTATGTTGTATTTCATGTATACGCTTGCTCCTGATAAGGGTGTTTGACAAAATTGAAATTCATGTAGCCGAAGAACATGAAGCATTGCTAACTATACTGAAGCGTGACAACAATATCGAAGTCCATTCTGTTTAGAAAATCTGTTTAGTGTTCTGACAAAAAGCAATATTGATAAACAGGAGGGAGATGTTAGAGAATTTTTATGTTATAAGCATTTCTCATGTAAAGGTAATCATGATGTCGTATAAGTTATCCACATTGGCTTTATGTTTTACTTGTCTTGTTGTGTTCAAGCTGTATCAGGTGATCTTGCTGATGCGTCGGCTGACTCATTAAAGATAATGTACCGGGAGAAACAAATAGTAATGGTAAACATCATGAGGTTAACACAGAACTCTGCTCGAGGCTCTACCACCTGGAGGGTGAAACCTGTGTATAATGGGGCTGTGTCAGTGGAAGCTTGTCAGTCATGAGATACATGTGAACAAAAGGTACTGTATTCAAAGTGACCTACTGTATGATAATTGTGATGCTCTACAATAAAAGGCCGATGGAGAGAAGAGAGCTTCAGTTAGGACAGTGCTTCTCAATTATTTTCTGTCATGCCCCCCCTAGGACGAATAAAACATCTCGCGCCCCCCCGCGTGACTATAGATAGTATCATTTGTCTATAAAATTGTTATAAGTACACCTGTGCGTAACACTGCCACCTTATATGACGCCAACAACGCTCACTGGTTTACTGAAGCAGCAGTCACAAAGCGGGATGATTGTCGCAATATTCGGCACGTTTTCGCTGAAAAATCTCAAGCGGCTTATCAGAGTGATTGGGGTGTAATGTATTTAAGTGACGCCTTAATTTATTGGGCTTCATGCTGTCGGCTGCCAACATTTTTAGACACAGTAACACACGGGTCTTTCCTCGTCTCCCACCGTAGTCACAGTGAAGCCAAGCGCTACATACGCTTCATCATATTTCCTCGTCTTAGCTTTCGGGAGATTTTCGTTTGTCTCTTTATCTCCGTCTCTCTCCGTCTGTCTTCTCATCCCTGTTAAATATGTTTTCATGGTGTCACTTGAGGGTCTGCGACACTTCGTGTCTACACTTCATACTCAAACTCTGTGCTGTGTGCAAAGCGCGCATGCTCAGTGCAAACAAAACTCCTACACCACCGAGCGAATGCTCCTCTGCCAATGAGAGCGCCACTGCCCCCTAATGTAGTGGAAGTGCAATTGCACTTTATTCTAAAGGCCCGTTCAGACCAAAGCGTCAAAGCGTCCACTTTCTATGTAAAGTCTATGTGGACGCGCGACTAGAGCGTCCTGCGTTTTTGCGGCGCGTTTTCGGCGTCAGCGCGGCGCGAATCTGGCGTCAGCGTAGCGCGTCTTTAGCGTTTTAGCGTCAGCGGCCAAGACGCGCGTCCAAGGCGTCAGCGTCAAGAAGTTGAAAATGCTGAACTTTTCGCGTCAGACGCGCCGCGTCGACCAATCAGGGACGAGTATCCAGAGACGCAGCGACGTTATTATCAGGAAGAAAAACCCGAGAACCAGAAACGAGAACCACAAACATGAGCGGAGAATAAAATATATACGCCACAATCACCGAGACCGATCACGAGGACTACACCAGGACCGGACCAGGACCAAACCAGGACTAGACTGAGACTAGACCGAGACTAGACGAGACTAGACCGAGACTAGACAAGGACTAGACAAGGAACTAGACCGGGACTAGACCGTGA